>NC_057693.1:1130277-1236833 GCF_014466175.1 Vespula pensylvanica
AGACTATTTGAGATAAACAAAATCGGCCGTAAGTTTTCGGGGTTGAAAGGAACAAGAAAAAGAAGAAGATGAAAAAGAAGGAACAAAAATAAAAATAAAAATAAAAATAATAAAACAATTAAAAAGAAACAAATAATAAATCCAAAAGAAATAGATACGTACGATAGTATTTCACAAGATAAATTCGAGATCGAATTAGGCTAAGATCCCGGACGACACTTGTTGCGTAGGAATAGGGATGAAACGAGAGAGAACGTGGAATGAAGAGGGTCGATTTCAAAGCGTGGGTAAAAGCACGGGGATTGAGCTAAAGCGAGGGCGGGGTATTAACATTGAATGCCGTTTGGCGAGAGGAGTAAAGTCGGCTACGATCCGCACGGGGGAACATGCATTAAACATCTGCCATATAGCCGGACAATTCTGAATTATACATCCGAGGAAGATAGCCGAGCAACTGAGTGCTCGCGGAATTGTCCCACTATTTCTTTGGCGGCAATCGAAGCTGTCCCGCTGCGCGAAAGTACTGTCTCTCTCTTTCTCTCTTTCTCTCGTTCCCATATATATCTTTCTCTCTCTCTCTCTCTCTCTCTCTCTCTCTCTCTCTCTCTCTCTCTTTCTTTTTTAGTCTCTTTTCCGCGTCTCAGTTTATACAAAGCTCCGACGTCGTGTCGAGGAACTTCTTACGCGTAGAGAGATTAGATCGAAGTCGGTAGGTCACACGATCAAAGAAAAAAGAAAATAAATCAAATGAAAATAAGAGAAAAGAAAAAGAAAGGGTAGAGATATAGAGATATAGATAGATAGAGAAAGAAAGAAAGAGAAGAATATTGAGAAACGAAGACGAATAGTTGAGGTATACAACGTAACACGGGAACAAGTGTCATGAGGATAAATCTCTTTCTTTCTCTCGTACGTATGTAAGTACGTAGGTAACCCATTTTGTTTCCGTAAAGTCTGAGGAACGTATGGAATTCGATGAAATCGAAGAAAAATCTCTTCGAAGACGTCTCTTCGATCCTGACTCGATCGGAGGGACCAAGTCGAGAAGATGGGAGCCAGAAAAGCGAGCTTTCGACAAGACAATCGACGACCATGTGCAAGGAAAAAAGAAAAAAAAGAAAAGGAGAGAGAGAGAGAGAGACAGTCCTACCGATTGCTCGCTCTTTGGACCGTGGGTAAGCTATCGTACGAATAAGAATACGAATACATCGCGATGTTGCGTAGAGTAGGAATTCGCATTCCTCGCCATATTTGGCTCTAACCGACCCCCTCGTATCGTCCCTTAACTTTTTCCTGACGTGTTGGCTAGCACCAGCATTATATTTATATACCCTCTTTCCAACCCTCTTTCGGGATTTATACCGTTAAAGGTTCTTTAGAGATTCCCTATAGTTCTCTTCTTTTTCGCGCGTTAAAAAAAAAAGAAAATAAAGAATAGAAGTTTACATACGAAAATGCAACAATTGTATATCGTGTCATTGTTCGCTAATTTTCGATTTTAATTAACCTGGATAAACGAGTTAAATATTGAGAAGGATTAAAGAAAATCGTTATAAAATTGTTAAACTCAAATTTCGTTTTTACCTTAGCCATGGCGGCACCCAAACCGGCCTGACACGAGCCTTGCCTGTGGTATCCCCAATACCCTGAAACGGAAATGGACAATTATATAGTGAATGACCTTCTTCTTCTTCTTCTTCTTTTTTTTATTCTTGAAACTCTTCATACTTCGTTAATCACGTGATATTCATGATACGTATCACGATTCAATGCTTTTTCGTTTTAAAAAAGAAACAAGAGAAAAATAATACAGCGAGTGTTTGTTTTTATAAACAAATAGATCTTAATCCGATCGTTATCGTGGATGATTGATAAAATAATCGAGATTTCGATTGAAATACATCCAGGAAATTCTCGAAAGTTTTGAAATTAGTATTACTTATAACGGAAGTAGTACTCCGGCGCATTTCGACGGCATTTGAACGTTGGAGGTCGAACCTCGAGTATTACGAGTTATCGACTAGGAAGTCGAACGGCATACGTTTCAAAGGCATCGTGTGCATACGCCTAAATGGGTAGGTGCACGCATCATTAACCTCGGATCGATCTTCGCTCGCCGAGTTTACGATTCATTTTCTCTATCTCTCCTAGTTCGCCGTGCTACGAGAATTCCTTCTTCTTTGATTTCGTTCCATAGAAAAATTCCGGGCGCCAAGCAGGAAACTTCGATAACTTATCGAAAGATAAAGAGAGATTTTAATTAATTAACCTTTTCGTTGACATTCGTTTACGTTACATGTTATTTCCGGTATAACGATGTTGAAAATTTTACATTGAAAAGAATGAGATTTCTTTGCCAATTTAATTAGCGATTATTTTCGATGGTTAAAATACCTACATATATTTCGTTTACGTAACGCGTTAATTATAGCTCGAATATACTCGAATAAATCGTTTTTAAATTGGAAAAGAAAAAGAAAAAAAAATAGAGAAAGAAAGAGAGAGAGAGAGAGAGAGAGAGAGAGAGAGAGAGAGAGAGAGAGAGAGAATACAGATTTCGGTTTCACGTGTTATCTGTCTTATCTTCCAGTCACCGACCGTACGGAAGAGCTTCCGAACTTTCAGTCGACGGTCACTACTGTTCGTTGGCGGCTATCGGAACGGTCACATAGATAAGAAAGTAAAAATACGAGAAAAGAAGAAGAAAAAAAGCCAAAAAAAAAAAAGAAAAAGAAAAGGATGAAAGTAGTAAGGAAAGTCGCCCAGGGTGGTCTTAAATTTTCTCCGAGTCACGATTACCATAACGGTTATCGTATGGAACTGAGACAATGTCAACGATAAAATGGAAAGTTACGAGTTCGATAAGGAGGGAAAGGGATTACAAGTGGACCGTTTCTCGAATATCGAACGATAGATTTTTAACTTTAAAAGCTTAAGAAAGAAAGAAAGAAAGAAAGAAAGAAAGAAAGAAATAAGAAAGAAAGAGAAAATAAAAAGGAAGGCACCGAATTCGCGCAGAAATAAGATGGAGCTTCGCGATACCTACATTGAGAGTCTCTCGACGTAAGCGGACGTGAGAAATCTGCCTTCTGAGATCAGATCTCCCTGTTTGGATCCCTGACCTCAGCAAAGCCAAACCCCATCGTCCACGAATACGCTTACGTCACGCACGCCACGCATGAAACGCGTACGATGCGTGTTAGGTACCTACCAACATACGTCTCGCCATAACCACGCTCGTAATCTTTCTCACACTTTCATACGTAGGAACGTCGAATCGTCTATTAATATTATGAAAAGAAATAAACGGAATCGTAAGAGAAACTCGAACGATCGAGCTTTTCATATCACGTGGCACTATAACGTATAACCTACGATCTATTTTACGATATATCTATTAGGGAAAAAAATTAATTTTATCGATCTATTCATTAAGAAAAAAAAAAAAAGAAAGAAAGAAAGAAAGAAAGAGCGAGAGAGAAAGAGAAATATGGACGTTCTGTTAGATTAGAACGTTAACTCTTCAAGAAATTCAAATAATTAACCTCATTCCATTCTTAATGATCTTTCATTTCAATATTTTAACATGAGAGAAATATCTATAATTATTGAAACATATTTTTTTATCGATATGCCAGAGGATCAAACGAGATGCGATGTCGAGTCAGATTCGACGTAGGGCCACGTTTCATTAATTACTTAATGAATTAATTAAGAAGAATGAATCTCGATGGAATGATAAAAGTGACGAAGCGTTTATTGCGGAACAGGGTCAGTAGATATGCCGACATCTACGAATAAAACGATATTGAAGATTTACTGGATCTCTCTAAGAAGTAATTCGTTGTAAGAGTTTGAATTATTTTAGAAATAATCCCGTAGAAACACGTAATTCATTTTAATTCTTATTACTTATTTCACACATTATTATTAAACGGTAAATCGTTAATACGAGTCACTTCGAAAGGATCGTTTAACAAATTTTCTCAAATTGTTAGTAACGAACGAAGAAACGATAAAAATATGTAGAAAGGGACATTGATCTCGCGACGATGAGAATCATTAATCCGATTAACCGAGTAAAAATATCTGATAAATTTAATCACGAGTAGCTAACAATGATTTAAGTAAATTTTCAATTCTGATTGATGAATGAAATATTTCAATTGGAATGGTCAATCGTCAATTGAATTAAATATTGTCCAAGACCGACGACGCAGGGTCATAGCCGCATGCACGGACTGTAAGAAATGTAGGCTCGAATGGGGGAGAATATCCGGTCTGCTCCCCGGTCGGAGGATCTCGGCCGTGCCTTTCTTCCATATACACACACACACACACACACAAACGTATGTGTGTTTTACCAGCATGCATGAGCTTTTACATACGTTATGAGAGAAAGACGAAGAGAGACCGACGAACGATCGGTCACTTTGGACGAGAGCTGCTACTCACGCAATTACATCGATCGCTTCTCTTGGTCCGTGATCCGACTCTGATCGTTGACGCATTAGAGAACCGCGATAAAAAGTTAAGATCGATCGGTATTTTCCAGACTTTTACTCGTCACGGATAAGAAGACAGACAGAGAGAGAGAGAGAGAGAGAGAGAGAGAGAGAGAGAGAGAGAGAAAGAGGGAGAAGAAAATCCTTGCATTCGAGTTAATCGCGAATATTTGTCGACTTCTCAACTTCTTTATTCAATAAATATTTATAAGAAATATTTTACATTGCTGTTCGAAGATACTTTGCAAATTCAATTACACCGGTAAGTATCGGTTTCTTACGTTCCTAAAGTTTATTTATAAATATAAAAAATGTAATAACGAGTATCCAATATCTGATTAATTAATATATCGCTACTTGAAAAAAGTCGATGGTACAAGATTGTATGGACGAAAGAATCGAAATCACAAAGTTGAGTGGTTCGAGAATCGCGTTGTCCGACGCGTCTCTTAATCGAGTTACATGCGATGAATGGAGTCACTGTGATACTCTTGGATGCTGCGAACGTGTGAGAAGTCCACGCATTTGTGCATTATTATACGTACAGTTGAGCGCGTATTTTATCGTATCATTTTTCTATAGAAATTCGAAGGCCATTGCTGCTGTCCCTCCCTCTGTCTATTTCTTTATTCTTTTATATCGGTTATCGACCTTCGTTTCCTATCTATTTCTCCTCTCTTTAATTGTAGAATTATTTATATCCTCCTTGGTAATATAGAAACCTTTTATATGTATATAACACGATTAGACACACGTTGACATTTATTATCAGGCAACGCTTTCCTCCTGTTCGTGAAATTTCTAATCTATTCTTCGTAATCGTTCATCGTACATTTTAAAAAGCGAATATATATATATATATATATATATATATATATATATATATACATATATCATAGTTTCCGACAAAAAGAATAATTATAGCGTGAATTTAACGTCGAAACACAGAGATAAATTGCGTCGGTGTCGCTCAACAATTTGTTTTAATGAATCGGCAAGCCGGAAAAAGAAACAACGTGTAGCAAAATAACCGGGTAGACAGGCAGGGATCGGCCAGCTCGATCGTAATTCAAGTAGGATCAAGTGCTAATTGGCCTCGTTAGAACGGCGCTGAGTTAGTACCGCTCGCGCTCTATGGCGCCTTCTAATTATCATTTCTTTTTTTCAAAGTATCTATGTAATAGCAGCGAACGAGTGGGTGCCTTTCATCGTGGAATGCGCTTCTCGCGTTTTGTCCTTCCTTTCTCTAATCTAACGGATACCAACCGTCGACCGAACTTCAAATCGACGATTTACAAAACGTTTATATGTTAACCTTATCGAGTTAACAAAAATTAAACTAAAGGTTCATTTACACACGACAATGATCCTTCAACGAATTCGAATTCGAATATTTATACACGATCGAAATCAGACAAGTATACAAGTATATACAACAAAATTTCATTTTCAATAGAAGACTTAACTACAATAAATGAATTCTTAATCCGTTAAAAGAATATTATTCATAAATCATTTCTTTTTTACCTCTGTTAATATCGAAATCATGTAATACGTCAATTGATTTTATACTTAAAGTTAAATGAATCAACATCAAATCGTTAATTATTATTTTGTAGCAATTTATTTCGACTTTGATTGATATAACGATAAGAGCTTGAATTTTATATAATGAAGAAGATCCCATTTTAACGTGATTTTCGTATCAATATGAAGGATATCAGTGAAAATAAGTATGAGGAGAAAATGATATAAGAAGGTTTTGAATCAAGCAAATTGATCGTAATAACTTATGTAACTTCGTTAATCTTTTATGTAACCATATTTGTTTTTATATTTCCAAAATATCAAAATAAAAAATTGAATTAGTTAAAGTATATATCACAGAAGAAAATCAGAGGTATTGGAAAATTTAGACTTGATAAAAGTCATTGATAATATGAGAATAGTATTAAATATTATAGAAAACAATATGTATGACACAAATCATAAAAATAAACGATATAAATCCATAGAAAAATAATTCTTAATAAAAAAATATTGTACATGAATAATATATTCCAATTAGGGTACATATATCTATACGATCGATATCCGTAAATCCAAATTGATTATAAAATTGATTATAAAGTAGATCATATGTATAGAATAAAAAAAAAATCATAATATATTTGCTTGGAGAAAAACGTGCGATAAGATTAAAAATAGAAATTCGTAAAAATAAAAACGATAAAAAAAAGAAACCAATCCTTGTAATCGAATCGTAAAAATCTATTGCTAGAGAAAGAACTATCCGTTCCAATTTTGTGATCGAACGTTTTCATTAATTTATCGAAATCTTAATTTTTTCATTCGTACCATTTCATTTGTAATAAAAATAAATTTCCTACATCCAGGTGACAGATTGATAAGATTCCGAATATAGTTCTCTTGATTAATGTAACTTTCATTTATTTCAACGAATGAGTCACACGTCAGAAGTTTTACGAACAAGTGTCGAGTAAGTGAATACCTGTGTGCTGGTAGAGTATCTATTGGTGACGGTGTTCGAAAGATAAAACGTTGAAAGATATACGGGCGAGAGGATGTGGCTTTTCTTTCATAATAAAAGCGAACAATGCTCACGACGAATGTTACGACTTTCCATTCGTAAAATAAAACGTGAGGAGAGATGCGTTATAAATTGCAAAGTGTTTTTCTCCATCGTGAAAGATTCTTTTGCTAAAATACAATTCCCAAGAAAAGTTGTCGTTCACGGTTTCTCGTTTCTCTTCTAATCGCTCTTTTTCTCTTTTTCTCTTTTTCTCTCTTTCTCTTTCTCTTTGGGATCCAACAAATTGTTTAATTACGCGATTCACGAGCTTGGAATTTCTCAGCGATGAGCTCATGCTACGAACTCGTTTCAATGATCGAAATTTCGAGGTAATGCGTTCTCCACCCCCCGACTTTCCCCTTGTCTCCACGTCGCAAATAAGATATTGCTTTTACGAGATAACACGGCAGCTACTTTACTCTGTCGATAAAGAAGATCGATAACGCGGAAAAGCTACTTTAGCACGATTGTTATCTCTTACTGTGTTGGCTCGTAATCGTCGGAGACAAGTGTTTTTCTCGTCGCTTTAAAAATATGAACAAAGTTTTAGCCAAAGATAATACGAGAGTCATGAAATATCGATTCGGAAGCATTCAACTCGAAGAGACTACCATAGTGTTCGAGATTTTCTTTCGCTAATTGAATTTCGTTGTAGTTTAAATTATTATCACGGGACAACGAAGCTCGATCCCGTAGAATTTCGTACGACGTACGAAAGTCGATATGTCTTTTGTCATTAAAACGCGAAAGGCGGAGGTAAGTAAGTAAGTACCTACGGGTTGGCAGGAAGTATCCTGTTACGAGGCGTATTTATGGTTGCTATAGTTTGAGAACACGACCATATGTCGCCTTGATCCTTGAGATCCTCGAAACTTTCTCCGTTCCGTCAAGGATTTACCTCTCTTCGGCTAAATCGAGACCCCTCAAATTCTCCTTAACGTTAATAGGGGAAAAAGAAAGAAATGAATTTTGAAAAGAAGAACAGAGAAAAAAGAAAAAAGAGAAAAACTAAGAGAAAGAAAGAACAGTAGTCAAGATCTGTCTGTTTCGAGCCGAGACTCACCACTTTACGACTGTTTATAACACTCGAATTTGAGTCTAAACAGACGTCATTCTTCAACATTTTTCCGTAAATTCAAGAGTTAAATCCAGGAAGGAATGGTCAACAGATGTACGATAGATCGTCCAAGTATTTCGAACTTACGTGGTGTAATGCTCGAATAATTTTACTCGATTTTTCGTGATCGATCGAGAAATGAGGAAAAAACAAAAAAAAAAAAATACTCACTCGTTCGACATGGAGAAAATTCTTGAGATTCGTTGAAATTTTTGTCGACTACCCAACAGGTACCAACTGGATCTCTTCGATTACCAACGGTAGTTTCTTTAGTCGATCTCGATTCGTCAGGATCGTATCTTGGCTGTGATAGAGAGAACCAGATGTATCTCGGAGCACATGCCTGTAACAAAGGGAAAACTTAATTGAGTTAAGTCAAACATCATTCAAAGTTTCTTTCTTCGTTCTTTCCTTATCCCAGTGTGTTTGCATTGTTAACGATGCGTTTGCTCGTAATAAGAGGAGCATTTTAACGAGTTCGTGTCGTCTACTCGACGATCTTGCTCGTTCAATGCTAACCAACATCGAAAATTTCCCGATGTATGTATGTAACTATTCACTTGGGCGTTAGAGAGAGAAGAAAGTATACTTTAACGGATGATGTCATTTAGTTATGTACTCGTTGAAGGCCTTCAAGTTCGAGGATATACATATCTGCATACGTTTACTAGTATGTATTGCGTAATGTGTATAGATCATTGCTGTATTTAGAATTTATCATTACTCCTACAATCAGCTATTGCGGCCACGTTATTGGACCGTATCCCGCGTTAAGTTTTTATCTTGAATGAAATCGCGAAACGCAAGAACGCTTCTCAGCATCGTGATTAAAGAATCGCGAGATAAAAAAAAAATGATTATATTAATGTATACACATATGTTGAATTCTTCAATTGTCAGTGCAACGTTGAAAAAATTGACCACTTTTCTCCCTCGTTACCTATTAATAACATCGATGATCATCGTGACGAATTCATCCTGTTCGACTACCATCCCTCTCGTTGTCTCTCGCTTGATAATAATCCAATCGAGTTACGTCGATCTTCTGTAGTTGACCGGCTAACAGAAGCAGCCATTGACCTCGAGAGAATAAGTAGCAGGTGAAGAGGATTGAATTCTCTATTTCTCGCTCGTGTTTCTAACGATATAACGATATAAAAATCGTTATGAACGAAAATAAGAAGAATAAGATGAAGATGATGAAGATGATAAAAAAAAAGAAAAGATAGTTCTTCGTAATCTCTCGAACGATAGCCTCGAGGGAACACGCATAGCTCTCATTGTTTGCGCCTGCAACACGTTAATATTTTAATCGTTTTTCAAGGTTGGCCCGTGTAAACGAGCCTTAACGAGGCTCGAACGTTGATTTCACATGCATACACCAGAAGCAAAAGCACGCACGTGTTGCTAATTCTCTCTCTCTCTCTCTCTCTCTCTCTCTCTTTCTCTCTCTTTCTCTCCTCTTTCTCTTTTTCTTTCTCTTTCTCTCATGTTCATCCTTTTCAGGAAGAATTATACGAATGCGCACCGGTTTCGTTCGATGCACGCAACACGACCAATATTAATTGCGAGCCAATTAAGGGGCGTTACAACGAGCTTCGTCGTTATACGCACGCGATTCTCTTGTATCTGGAACACGTTGTTGCACGTAACCGGTGAGGTCTACACCCACTACATCCCATCCACCTTTCTTTTAATCAAGAATTACGAGGAAAGAGAATTCGATTCCATCGATTAAGTTGTTACACGCGCGAACGTTAGCCGATTCTACGAAGGTGATCATAATAGATGTTATGAATCAACTGGAAAAGAATGAATTAAAAAAAAAAAAAAACGGAAGAAGAGAAGAAAAAAATAAATAAATAAATAAATAAATAAATAAATAGATAAAAACAAAAATGTGTAAACGTTTTACGGAACGAATCGGATTACTCCGATGAAAACAGAGGATGTTGTTACTACGTACGAACGTAATAAAAGAAAACAAAGAGAGAAAGAGAGAGAAAGATAAATAATAGAGAGAAGACGATGCGCCAAAGTAGCGTAATTTATCCATTGCGCCAGTTTAGCTCAATCGTTGAAGGATTACCGCTATGATAACGTACGAACCACTATGACTGAACTCAATGCCGACTGACGGAGAGCAACAACGACCGTTAAATACGCTCTCGCACATTTCTCCTTTCGGTTTGGTGCAACGTCGAAGAGAATAATGGCGGTCGACGAAGAGCTCGCGACTATGTCGTCGAAGCCGTAAGCGGAAAGAAACGGTTATCGGTCGTTCCAAATAAAGAAACCTTTGGCGATTCCTTTCACCGGTGCCGCGAAGGAACGAAGGAATTCGGCCGAAGAATCGAAGAAGAAAGAAAGAAAGAAGAAACGAAAAAGAAGAAATAAGGAAGGAAGGAAGGAAGCAAGCAAGGAAGGAAGAAAGAAAGGAAAGAGAGGAAGTCATCGAGATGAAATAGAACTCGAAAGAAGAAAGAACTCGGCCGAGCGAGTCGTAGGAATTCGATCGCGAAGTTCTTACACACGCGATTCCTCCTAGTTTTCTTCTTCGTTCGAGTATCTTCGATTTAAAGGTGAACGATGAAACGCTAGTTACGACGTAGTAGATAATATATTTAAGCCGCCATTAAACTTGAATGCAGAGAAACAAGAATGCATTTCGGGTGTATACGGTAGAATGTTAAATTTGTATTCATTTATCGTTTCACGATCGTAGAATGACTATCGCGAAACGGGATTTCTTTACTCTTCTATAAATAAAAGATTTAGAATCGAATTTAGATACGGATGAATGGTATTTAACAGAGTTATTGGCTAAACTTTTTCCTTTTTTTTTTTTTTCTTTTTTGCACTTGGAGGAATTCTAATTACGTTTTATTAATTATAATTCGTAAACGTTATTATACAATATGGATAAATATATGAAGCATACTTTTTTTTGTACGGAACAAGTTGTACAATTGCTTTATTATTATTATTAAAAAAAAAAAAAGAAAAAAAAAAAAAGATATGAAAAAGAAAAAGCGAGTTTTATAGCAAAATAAGTTTTTAAACTGTATCACATCTGCGAACGAATTAGAAGACGTTTGGAAAATATTGGATATGAAATTTTGTTCTTTTACGAAAATATCTATTTTTTTACGAGATCTTCTATTTTTTTTTTTTTTTTATCTTAAAGATAAACGATAAACTTACTTTGCCATCCGATAAAATATATAAACTAAAATTGAAATCTACGAGAAATGAAGAAACAATGGCCATTCAGGAAACACGATGCGTACTATTTTATTCATTTTTTCATTTTACGATCACTCGAGTACGATCTTTATAAACTCGAGGACCACTTGAGGTAGCTTAAAACACGGCTAATAACATGGTTCCTTTAATGTCTTCCTCGGTGGGCCACTTCACGAGCTTTCAACAGGCATCTCAATGAACGGGGAAGGAGAAAAGCGTGAAGTCGTTCGTGAATTTAGCGAGTAAAGTGCTCTTTCTATGTATCGTATCGTTGTATAGATATATACAAACAGATATTTCACGATTATATACGTATATAAGATAAATACATATTAACATATATACGTATATCGTATAGAACGATTTATATAATTAAATAAATTTGATATAATCAAATATTATGAAAATTATATATCATTACACACATATACATCATGAATATATATTATATATATTTATGTATGTGTATATATAGTATATATCTCATCGGAAAAATAATTTTTATGATGGCAACGTACATACGTTGAAAAGGAAGAACACGCACGTAGGGTGTTCGCGTCATTTACGATTCTTCGTCGAACTTTACGATCGGCCGATTGGACGCGGGCCAAGATGAGAGAAAACCAAACGGCAGCTGGTCTCGCATCGTCGTAAAGCTTCATGCTTTTACGCCTTTATTGTTCGTACGCACGTGCGCGCACGCGCACGCCTCGAAGATCCTTCGCGAGTCACGGAGTATCGCGTCGAATAAATATGACAAGACTCGCTAAACGCACGGGTATTATTATGCAACGAAAAGTTTCGAAGAATTAAATGAAAACGATACGTCGAGAAAATCTTTGATGAATCTTATCGTTTCTAAAAATCTTTTAAAAATCATCGAACTTTTTTTCAAACGATAAAACTGTCGACAAAAAAAAAAAAGAAAAGAAAAACAAGAGGAGAGAAAAAAAAAAGAAAAGAGATCGAAGGAGGAGAAGGACGATCGTTAAAAGTTTGGAAACTTAAACGAAATAAAGCGAAAGTTATTTTCGTTTATACGAATGAGGTCATCTCTGGTTGGTTGCACTCAACTCGATCGTTTCGAATAGATCTCGCTCGTGTTTTAAAGCAGTTGACAGTCCTTTTAAATTTGAAAGAGAAGGCCGGTTCTTTACTACACCAAAATACATATAAGTTCATACATATGTACGTCGCGCATGTCACTCTTTTTTCGACTATACAACTACCTATAATGCCGAAGCCATCGAATCGGGTTACTTCCGTAGGACGGAAGTCATTAGAGAGTACAATGCTCGGTCTTTTACAAAGCCGATGACGTTATATTCCGAAAGAGTTCTCATCTTCCGTTTCTTCGGATTAAGAAACCTTATCTCTTGGAGTACAATGAACGTCTCGCAAAGGCTTTCTAGAAGATTAAACTAAATCCTTTTATTCAAACGTCGTGAATCATAATCCCGGTGATAACTACCGAGTAAGTTTTATACGTCTTTCTCCTTCTTTTTCTCTCTTTTTTTATTTTATTTTTTAAGAGATAACTGACGGGTTACTGCGATGAAGAAAAAATATAACGAGTGATCAACGCCCGGAAAGACGGTGTCCGAAAATGACCACAATAAATGGAACAAAAAGAAAGAAAATAAAAAAAGGAAATGTAACAACTTCTTTCTTCGTATAGACTCTCACTCAGTTACTCTCTCTCTCTCTCTCTCTCTCTCTCTCTCTCTCTCTCTCTCTCTCTCTCTCTCTCTCTCTCTCTCTCTTTCTCTCTCTTCTCTTTCTTTCTTGTTAACACAACAAAATGGCCTGTAATAGTTCGCTCGTAAAACGTTCATCTCCCTTTCGTCTGTGCCTTCGAACACCTTGACATTTTATTTGCCACGAATGAAATTAACGACGCAAACGAAAATCAACGGTGAATGGGTCCTCGCTTCCTCGCGAGTTAATCGACGAATTACGACGTTGATAGTCGAAGGTGAACTTGATTATTTCGTAGAAAATCAAGCTTTACGTTTATCGCACGACGAACGGTATCAAAATTTTACGATGTTGATTTTTTATGACTCCAGCCACACACACACACACACACACACACACACACACACGCACACACATGTATCTACATAGATATCACTCTTAATTTTTTACTCCGTATCACTAATGCAGGAAAGGAAAAGAAAGATGCAAAAAAAAGAAAGAAAGAAAGAAGAGATAAAAAAAAAACAATAAGAATAAGAAGGGAGTAAGTACTTTCGAGTGACAGAATAACAGAGTAGTTACGGAGTGGGATATTTACGTCATAAAGGTGGAGTCTAAGGAGTTGCTTTAGTTTCGAGGTTGACTCACCTCGTATATACTGAGTCACAACATTATTTATACATCGTACAAATACGAGCATATGATTCTTGTAGTTGTGAACACATAGAATAATAAGAGACAAAAAGAAAAAAATAAAGAGCATGTGTGTGTGTGTGTGTGTGTGTGAGAGAGAGAGAAGAAGGTTAGGAGCTCGCAACTGTCAGAGAAAACGACTCAAACGATCTATCATCCTTGAATCCTGCAATTTGTTAGCAGTACATTTCGTACGATTAGTATTTTAAAAACTAACTCTGGGAAAGAGTTCGCCTATCGTTTCGTTGGCGTGCTTATAAAATTTTTTATTTTCTTTTGAATAACAAACGATTCCGATTGACTCATGGACGGATTCGAAAGATGTTCGATTATTAAATATTCAATTTAAGTAGTATATATCGTTCATCTTAGTCCTATCGTAATCAATCCGTTTCGTTTTGGTTTACGAGCATGGACGAGTTTCACGGTGTTTTATCGTATTAAGGTCGCATTTCCTTGTTCCCGTGACGAAGCTGACGCCGCTAAGGAGACGAGAGAGAGGAAGAGAGAAAGAGAGAAAGAGAGAAAGAGAGAGAGAGAGAGAGAGAGAGAGAGAGAGAGCGCAAAGTGGTTCGTTCTTGAACGAACCGTCTCGGAGGAGGCCACGAAAGGCTACCGCGGAGCAAAAAGGGATCGTTTAACGGGCGTCGCAATTTGTCCCCTCGACAAAACACACGACTGGAATGCGTATTGTCTGACCGTCGGATTATCCGATCCCTTCTTCTTCTTCTTCTTCTTCTTCTTCTTCTTCTTCTCATCCTTCTCCTCCTCTTCCTCCTCCTTTTTCTAGGACCAAGCACCTCGCTAGACGAGTTCCAGACTAGCGAGATGAGTCTCTTCGATCAAGCTAATATTTCAGTTACTTTCGTTAATAAAACAGAAAATAATTATATATATGTACACACACACACATTAATTACGAACATAGATAACACTTTGTGAAACATTCGATTCGATCGTTTATTATCTTATTCGAGTTTTTCGATCGATTTTGACGCAGATTTAGATGTATATAATAGTATGCGTGTATCGAGCAAGTTTTGTATTTTTCTTTTTATCTTTCTCGTTTCGTTTTGTGTTTTTTTTTCTCTCCTCCAATCCCTTCTTTTTTTTTTTTTTTTTTTTGCAAAGGCAACAGATCGCATCGGAAACATACATAGCACAGGCAATGCATACTCGAGATCTTATATGCCTTTTGCGAGGTGTAGTCTACGGTGACTTCTCTGAAGGAACATTGTCCTGTCGAGTAGACTCTACAATGCCATTTCCATTCTCACGAAGAGTGTGCCGACAAACGACAATCTCGAATCCTATCGATCCTCCTGAATCCTTCCTTGCGTTCACGCAAACTCACATGCGATGGGTCCTCCCATGCGAATTCCCAAAACGGGCTAAAGTCACGGTGTAAGGGACTACGGTGCGTGTGTCGAAGAGGGAGGAGATAGTAGACAGAAGAAGAAGACTAAGTAGAAAGAAGGAAAGTCCCGAGGATTTCGTACAAGGCTCTGCTTTCAAGCAGGGTCGCCGAGGTCGCGATTGTCCTTCGCTTTGATATCCCGACTCTTTCGGTTGTATTTTCTCTTCTTTCTCGTTTTTCTTTTTTTCCTTCGTAAATTTACCTCTTGAAAATCGCTCGACGTACATACGCGTAATAAACGAAGCTTCGACTTTCGAAACTCATCAATTTTCTACAATTTTCATAAATACTTGTATTAATTGCGCATGAAAATTATATAAAAATAAGAATTATTATGCGACCCTTATCCATTATCGTAGCTTCAAAATTCCTAATCGAACGTAGAACTTTAGAAATGGAATTTCAAGAAAAAAAAAGGGGGGGGGGAGAAAGAAAAAAAATTAAAAGAGAAAAAAGAAGGTAGAAAACTACAGTGGCATAATTTACAGATTCCTTCGCGTGGTTTACAATTACAAAACAATCTTGAATATAGGAAAAGTATTAATAGAAAGAGTCTTATAAACATCAGAGCAAGATCACCATCCGAAAATACTTTTTCTTTCGTTAGCAAAGAAAGATCGTGAGCATTATTCGAACGTGCTCGGAAGTTGCTTTCTGTCGAAGTCTCGTTCGCTCGTTTGCCCTTTAGACGCGACCTTTCTCTCGGAAGCAATTAATAGAAGGTAATTATCGTGGTAGCTCGTCGTTCGTGTCCGTACGACGGTGCGAAACGCACGTTGTATGTTCGAGGAAGAAGAAAAAGAAGAAAAAGAAGATGAAGGAAATGGAGGAAGAGGAGGAGGAGAAGAAGAAGAAGAAGAAGAAGAAGAAGAAGAAGAGGACAAGGAAGAGGTAGAAGACTGTGTTCAGATTGAAATCTGTCATTACGGAAGAAGCGGTACAACGACAACTCTCGACGATTACCTATTGCGTTTCTGTTCCGTTCGTTCGACTACTGTTCTTTTCTCTTTCAATCTCGTTCAACGAATTATACTTTTATTTTCTTTATTATACTTTTATTTTCTTATTTCTCTGAAAGAGATTTTCAAGAAGAATCGGTCGAAACCATGAACCTCATGAATTTTTAATTACTTCGATCATCGTAAATATATAATTTCATCGTCGCGTACACCTTATCCTTTTAATATAACATACTTTGAAAACATGCTATTATTTTCTCGAAAGGAAAAACAAATCAAGTTTGTCGGATAACGATTTTCGTGGCTACATCGAGTACCATCGATAGACGTCACATAGTCCGTGATGAGAATAGTATGTAGAAGTTGAGGGTACATTGTTTTAGCGTGCTGGATCGTGCTTCTTTCAAAAGGTTTGCCACGATCGATTATGCGACTCGCGTACCTATTGTACTTCCGATCTTTAAAAGAAACGTCCGTTCTTTCTAAAGATTCTCCACTTTAATTTATTTTACCACGTGCCACGATTAACGTTTCTTGAACGATAAAAGACGATAAATGAATTATTTAATTCCGCTTGTCCTTGAACTCAAACGTTCTTCACTTTTATTATCGAATTTTAAACTGGGAACGATGAAACGAAATAAAGAAAGAAAAAGAAGAAGAAGAAGAAGAAGAAAAGGTGCAGAGAATTTAAAAACAGGAGACGATTTACAGAGGGTTCGCATTCTGGAGTAAGTAGATAATTCCAGTACAATGGCGGACGGACGGAAAGGTAGACCCAGAGAGAATGTCGTTGCAGAGTAGCAAGCATGACGTTTTCCTGTGCATGAAAATTACGCTAGTACGGAATTGTCGGTAATTGTCTTCTTATTTATAACCTCTTGTCCTTTCTCTCACTCTTTCTCTCTCTCTCTCTCTCTCTTTTTTATCTCTCTTTCTTCTTTTCATTCTTCGTACATCCGTTAAACTTTCACTTGATTCATACGGTAGAGAACGTATAGAGAATCACATAGTTTATACCATAATTTTCATATCATCATCGTCATTTACCTCCTCCAACGATTGAATTTTATCTTTAAAGATATTCTTATGTCGTCGAAAACAATAGACATATTTAAAATAATCGAATTAGATGGCACACCTGTATCACGTTTTACGAGCGAACTTTTTCTTCATCGTCTGTTATACGAAAACAATATTACAACGTTTGCATCGTTTTATATAAATTTATAATTCACCGCGTCTTTTTTATTTCACGATCTATATTTAAATAATCGATGGTCGATCATTTAGATTTTAATAACAAATTCGTTCGATCTCAAGATCGATCTTTATCATCGATTCTTTTTTATCCTTCTCGTTTTTCAAATTCATCGAACAATTTGATCGTGTCCCTTTTTTAAATGCAACTAAACAAATTGCAATCGAAATAACGACGTCTCTATGTAAGTAATTATCGTGCCGCCATTTCAAAGACCGTTCACGAGTACGTCTCTCGCGCGAAATTTCGGAGAAACGTAGGGCCCGTCTCGCATCCGGATTTACGAGATTTTTCGTACGCTTTTTTCTAACATCCCACTGGATCCAGACTTTCAGGGAGTTCAACGGATTATGAGAAGCTCTATGCGTACCGACTACGTTACCGCACTGTGTTTGAATTTCTGGAGAAAATGCATCAAAGTGAATAAGGGCTGCGGTACATCACACGTACCGCCGTCTACGAACGGATACGTGACTCTTCGAGAAGAGTAAAAATCTTTCTACATTAGAGAAGATTGCTTTTCGCAATGCTTATATCTCTCGTATTGGAAAAAGAAAGAAAACGGTCAAGTGTTCTCCAAATTTTTTACAAATATAAAATATCATCTCGAAATTTCATCGATTATACGATCGGTTCCATCGGGCGATCATGATTTTATCATGATATCCTGCCACTCTAAGTCGAGTTCTGCCCTCGGAGTAACAACATCGAGGAACTCTGGCCTTTGTTTATTTTCAATTCTTAAAATAGAAATGGAGTCGACTACCAAGAGAGAGAGAGAGAGAGAGAGAGAGAGAGAGAGAGAGAGAGAGAGAGAAAGAGAGAGTTTACCTATTCGTTCGTATAAAATAGGATTTTTGAGAAACGTCTCGGTTGTAAAATTTTCGCAAAACTTTTAATCGAGGATAATCAATAATTTTCTCGGTTAAAGAGAAAATTAATGTTTATGATTATTCAACACTTGCGAACAACTCGCACGTGTTTCTTCACCGATCTCCTTTCTCTCTCTCTCTCTTTCTCTTTCTCTTTCTTTCTCTCTTTTTCTTCTTCTCTCTTTCAACAACTGCGATTCCCTGTAAGGAGTTTTCCTGAGAAGCCAGAAATAAGGCCGGATTCTTCCAGTTTATTTTTCCTTGTCCTTGCGAGAAAGCTTCGCTTCCCGTCGCACAAAGTCTGGATACTTGCGTGCCGATGTGTATAGTTTTATATACCTACGTGGAATTATTTGACTTAACAAAGCCACACACATCGTTTCATGTACTTTCCATACTCTCCATCAAAAAGAAAATCTCGTATTATCCAACATCATTTCATATACATATACTTGATTAAAGAAAATGGTTTAAGTATATGCATACATTTAGTTAAAGAATACATCGTGTTTTGATTTCCTTAATTCATCAAAAATTAAATCGAACTTATCAATGAAAATAAAACGTATCAATGAAATCGAAAATAAAATCCCATATTATCCAACATCATTTCAAATGTATATACTCGATTGAAACAAACGTTTTAATATATTTAACAAATGAAACAATTAATGAATACGTCGTATCTCGATTTTCTTATTTCATAAAAAATTAAATCGAACTTATCAATGAACTTTACTCGTTACTACGTTTCAATCAAAACTATTCATTTTCCCCTGGATGTTTCAGTAAGAAAAGTACTTACCATAATCGGACCGCCGTCTTTACTCGAAGCAGATACCGTCGCACCAAACCACTGAAGCGTTTTGTTATCGATCTGAGTCAGACTACTAGGTACGCTCGGATTTCTAACATGGTTGTTTCCTGGAAGAAGAACGAGAGAACGTTACGTTATCGAATGAAACTTCTTTCGAATTTATCGTTCGTCTACATCGAATATGCTAATTTAAAATTATGCCAGTCAAGGAAACGTATGTTGTCTAAAGAACGATGTAATATACGATGACATTGAAAAGGATCGGAATGAAAAGGATGACGTTTCTTATGACGTTTACACTTTTGGTAGAAATTAATCCAGGTCGAAACTAATGACTTTCCTGATGTTCAATTTCTGGCACGCGATATTACGGATTCAAATGATTCATTCGCTTGGGTTTTCATTTCGAAGAAACGTATGTATACGACGATAACTATCTATAAACCAAACTTACAATAGTAGTAGTAGATATTTCGTACGAACACGTATATCTACTTTCGGGTGAAACATATTCTTGACGTTTCTTCCTCTGACTCTGACTCTGACGACCATACGAAGCCGTTAACCGTATCGGTCGCAATTGGTCCTTAAAGGGAAGTTGTCAGTCTTCCAACTCTACCAGTTACAACACTCGCGTGACCACATCGACACGAGGAACGCGAGATATCGAAGTGAAATAATAATAAATGATTGATCGATCGGTTTTATTCAATTTACGATTAAATAGTAATATTATATCAAATCAAATAATAATATTATTATTTATAAACATTTTGATATACCTACCTACGAGATATAATTTTTTTTTCATTTTACATTGAGTTTTTACACTATTTACTTTTTTCTCATCTTGTTGGATCATATAGATTAGAAAAATCGTAAATCGTCATTCATTATATATTTTACGGATGGAATATATGGTAAGTGCTTATACGTATAGAAATACGATAATAATATTCTTAAAAAAGAAAAACAAAATATATATATATATATTACGAACGGTAAATTTTATTCGTCGAAGGAAGGATCAATTAGCCGAAGAAAAGATCTTCTGACCTTCTCGTGAAGGTCCACCAGGTGGTATCCGGCAAGAAGTGTCAAACGTTCGGGTAGGCAGGGCGTTCGTAGGGCTCGTCTTACGGTTTTCTGTATTAGGCAGGGTCGACTTCTTGTCGAAGAGTACGGATTCTCGGTATCTCGAGGTTACCCAGCGTATACGACGAGATAAAACTCTCTATAAAAGAGAGTTTACTTAAGCCTGTTGCTGCTCCTCTTCACAAAGTTCTTCTTCGAGAAAATCATTCTACGTCCAGTCTTACGTTGACTTTGAGTTAGGCGAAGAGTAAGTGACCTCGAGGAAGACTCTACTCAAGAGATCGCTTCCTCGTACGCAGACTGAATCAGAGATACGATCCTCAATCGGGAAGATCGTTTGGCACTTGGACGCGTTGGAACTCGCAGGTGGATCGACCGGATCAGTTCGAATAAGGATCGATGACGATCTCGCTCAGGATCGACAGGAATCGCTCCTTGAATTCTTTTCTTCGTGTTTGATACAAAATCGATATCACAAATTATATTTCTTAATTGTTCTAAAAAATTCTTTATATATATGTATATATATATATGTATGTATATTAATTCGCGTCTTTTTAATATATATATATCTTTTTTGTTATGTATGTGTGTATATATATATTAATTCGTATCTATACAAAATCGATATCACAAATTATATCTCTCAATTGTTCTAAAAAGTTCTTTATATGTATGTGTATATGTATATATATATATATATATATATATATATATATATATATATATATTAATTCGCGTCTTTTAAAAATATATATATCTTTTTTGTTATGTAGAGTCTTTTTTGTTATCTATATATATAATTAAATTATAAGAATTAATTTCTAATAAAAATTAATAATTGAGATTATTACGATTACGTATATTATCTATTTAAATATCAAGGACATTGTATCGATCCAATGTTAACATTGAAGAAATATTGATTTTAATGGGACGCCGATCAATACATTACAAATACGTGTTTACGTTCATTCGATAATCTTGTCTTATGTGTACACATGTTTAACGATACACAAGGACAACAATGTCTGTATTTATGTAGAAGGTCGTATATTGTTCGTTCGTCTTCATTAGGTCATACCGTCGTCATCTTTCGCGGCACACGCATACGTCCGCGATCTATTTTCGAGTACGCATCTTGTTTGCATCGTCTCAACGGCACCGCAAAGTCGGAGTGACTAGTCGAGCAATTCATTACTATTTTAAGATCGTTCTTTCTACGTACAACTATACCCTTCGAGAATATTTTTTAAGTTTAGACTAAAATTGTTAGATCTCGTTTTCGATCGACGCACGATTCGATCAGTTTCAAGGGCTCGACTGAATAATCTACGTGTTATCCTGGCAGAAGATAGAAGAAATCTTTCGACCCGATCTTAATTGGATAAGAAGATCGAAACTAAGACGAAACTCTAATCTATAGTGAAGTATTTTATACGAGAAACTAATTAATTTAACCTAACCTTACTTAACGAACTCTCTGATCCTTTTGCATTTATGTAAACAAAGTATTTCTTAGTTTTCAGAGAGAATTATCAAAATTATTATCGTTTAAGATATTTCATCTCATATATTTAATATAAATTTTTACGTAATATTATAGATTATTGTATAAAATATCTACTATTACGCTTTTCTCTAACGAACGAATGAATTTATTATAAGTTTTTTTTTTTTTTTTCAACGTAGTATAACATAGGTACGATATAACCAATCGTTGAAGCAGCATCTCGAATAAGAGCGTAGTACATTTTTTTTTAGAAACGTAGAATAAATCCGCATTATTAGATTACTATAAGCTAAATAAATTAGCGAAAAAGAAAATATTAGATACATGTCCGTAAGACGCATTAATCGTAAGATACTTATTTTTCAAAAGGATATAAACAACACACGTATAAAAACGATTGTAAATTTACTAAGACTTATCATTTATATCATATATCGTTATACGTATAACGTCGTTATATATGTCGTTTTATATATAGTAATAAGGAACACAAATCGATGAAATATGACTTAGACGACCGATACGCATTTAACAACTTTCCTCTAAGAATGAAAATAAATAAATAAGGAACTTTTTGTTTAAAAAAAAAATAATAATAATAATAATAAAAGGAAAAGGAAAAAGAAAGAGACGAAGATAGAAGTAAAAGAGATCTCGTAGAGTCATCGAAGCGTTTCGGTAAATCGCATGTCCCGGTAGATAATCCTGTTCGTTTCGTGCTTTGTTCTGGAGGTGTTCGAGATAACACGAAATCAACGAACGAGCAGGTAGAATGGCCGAGGATTTCTCGAGCCGGTCGATTACTTTCGCGCCGGCAAATTATGGCTGAGATTATCGTACCGAGTTACGGCCTGCTGATCATAGAGAGATACGCTCGTTACGAGGTGTGCAAGCGTAGATACATACATCTAATTCGCACCGGACTTGATTCCTCTAATTTACATCGAGCTGTAGTACCGTGTTCGTTTCAATCGTGCTTTGAGATTAAATTCTATGTTGAAACGTTTCTCTATTTACTCGGCGAAGAACCGATAACTGAAGATCATTCTTTTCGAATCCATTTAAATCTAGCGGTCGATCATCGAGAGCTGATTATTCGGAATGTTAGAACCGAACGGAGAAGATTATCTGGAGCGGAAGGCCTTCGAAAAATGGAAGGGTCAACGCAGGGTAGGTGGAGTCGACTAAGAATAGAAACGTTATATAGTCAGTGTGCTGGTTATTTCGCAGTGTCTCTCTCTCTCTCTCTCTCTCTCTCTCTCTCTCTCTCTTTCGAGATTACGAAGCTACTTTGAAACTCAAGCGAATGAAAATGTGGGTCAGCTTACTGCGAACATGTAAGTAAGAATTGGAGGTAGGGAGTCTTGTTAGCGTACCGACAAGAGTGCGTCTCCTCTCTAAGTACCGGACGAGTACTTGCTCTGGAAGAGTCGAAAAGAGAAAGAAACAAAAATAAAGGAAAAGAAAAAAAAATAGGAAAAAGGAGTGGAAGAAGAAAGATATCGAATTAAATCTTGAGACATGTCAGACGCGAAGAGACTTAGTTAGCAACTCCGAGTATCGCTACTCTTGCTACTTGAATTACAGACAATTCTATTGTCCGTCTTGCCGTCGCTTTTGAACGGAACAATTTCAAGGTGCGCAAAGCCGACGAAGAAGTAAGTATAGATACCTATGTATTATTATGTATGTATATATATCGTTATACACATGTATCTGTAAGTACATTCGATTCTGACGAGCAAATTATACAAAACCGGTCCTGTCGCGATCGATCCTCGAGCGTCGATCCAGAATCAACGATTTGCCATCTCGACGGCTTTAGTATCGATTTTCTTTTGAAAGATCGACGATAAAATTTCGCGAGAGACACGTCTTGGACATGATAACATGTCGTTGCTACGTTACTGTCGCCGATGATCTTACCATTATCGTCGAAGTGGATGATGTCGCATCTGTCGTCGGCCGCTATGTCGCATCTGTAAACCGCACCACCCCTATACACACCCACTTGCGATGTATCGGCCTCCGGAGCTCCTACGATCGCCCTGAAACACGATAGAAATTATTTCTAATATCGTCACGTTTAATTCTTATCTAAACGAATCAATCGTTAAAAATTTCTAATGCTTTTCCCTTTTTTCTTTCTTTTTTATTTTTTTTTTTTTTTTTTAAGTAAGATTTTGCAAAATATAGATGTTACATTATCTTTTCAAAATATTAATTACAAAGTATGTAATAAATAGGTATGCGTCGATGAAACTTGGTGTATAATTTTGATGATGTTAGAAAAAAGAAAGAAAATATGAGAATAACGAATCTCCTGACACCTTCAATTATGTTAATGACTCCACCGGTCGTCGACTCGCCGTGCCAAATTGGCTATTACCTTTATTGACCGAGGGATCATCGACATGACGTTTTTCCTAATGGACACGAATCGACGGTGAGCGGTCGTTAGCCGAGGATTGGAAGGAAGTCGAGGTGTAATTTATTTCTCGCGGGTTGGCCCTTCGAAATTCGAGCAGAGGCACACCAATGGCGTTGAAAGGTAAAACATTCTTTTCTTTTATATATATGTAATATCAAGGAAGAGAGTAAATAAGACAATCGATCGTGTAATTATTCGAAGAGGGCGTGTCAGACAAAAATATAGATTACAATGTATATACATATTAAAAAAAAGAGAGGAAAAACTTTATGATTAATCTAACTTTAAATCGATACTCCTAATCTCCCGCCATGTCATGCGTAACTTGTCTCGAGATCTATGATTCAATAAGTCGATCAATCGTAGAAATCAATGTAAACGAACTAATGCATTGACCCAGATTCATAACAGGTTCTAATCGTTCTAATCGTGTGCCATGCTTTCTGAACGACCTCGAGCGAATATCACGATATTTTTATTATCGATACGAAGGAAGAAGAGAACGATGATCGATCTGATTTACATGAAACGATCGTTTATTCGAAATATTTTTTACACTCGTCGTCTGCAATATGCGATTAAAAAGAAAAGAAAAGAAAGAAAAGAGAAGAGGGGAAAAAAAAAACGAAACAAAAATGATTGTCTTTCTTCAAAGAAATTTTTTTAATACACGTATCTACGTAAGGAACGTAAAAGATATTTGAAAATCTTATCGATAGATCGAACAACCTTGGCATACTTTGACTTCTAAGTTGCACAGCTTGGATGCAGTACGCGTAGGTAAAGAGACCCACACGTTCACTCGCTCATATGGTTGTAAAAGCGAGCGCGAAACACGTGGAAGGAGGAAAGTACGATTATGCGAGAAAGTTATGTAAGCGATTCATAACTCGCTCAGTGATTCGTACGCATCTTGGAAGAAGCAATGGCGGAGTAGCGTAGGCGGTATGACCGATAACAATAAATCGAATGGGGCAACAAAATATGAGGCGACGCTAATGAGAAGTCAAAGATGACACGTTTGCCTCGTAAACGGCGTTTAAATTAGAATCAGCTGAATAAAGAAAAACGAAAGGGAGGAGAAAGAAGAAAGAAGGAAAAAAAGAAGCCGTCGAGCGATCTTATTTTTATTTTTATCGCTTAAAAAATATAAAAATTTGTACGTATGTTAATTTGAAATCTTGTTTATCGTCTAAAAAAAAAAAAGAAAAAAGAAAAAAAATAGTTCGAAAAGATTTACTCTTTTTCTACGTCTTTTTTTTTTTTCTCTTTTTCTTTTATCTCGAACAGTACAAATGGGATCCACGCCATGAAAACTCGACGCGATCACTGAAAGCTAATATTCAATGAACTCTACGCACGCGTCTCGTTAATAACTTGCGTGGGTCGAACCTGACGAAGGTCTTGCTCTCGCCCACTCCATTTTTCTTCCTTTTCTTTTTTCTTTTTTTTTTCTTTTTTGCATTGGTGAAGAACCACAATTACCGATATATGACGTATACTATGAAACGAACCAGTCACCGTGAGATTCTGTATCGATTTAGACGAGTAATTATTTATCAGTAAAAAAGAAGAAAAATGTAAAAGAAAAGAAAAAAAAAAAAGACGCTGTTTCGATTTTCCAAATAGAATCGAGCTGAAACAGGTTTCTTTTACGAACGAAGGTAAACGCGAGACATTTATTGATTTGATATTTATTCGTAAGAATGACGTCACTTGCTGAATCACTTTGAAACAGTTGGAAAATCGAGTAACGTGTTTCTCGACGATGAAATTTGTAATATACGAACGTAATATTATATTCGAATGATTTAGCACGAATATCGCCAAATAAAGGATAGCGCGTCTTCGCGATATACAGCAAAGATAATATGAATCATAAGAACGTGTTTAGTCTATTCTTACGTTTATCCTTGAACAGACAAAAGTTCCATAAGCGTACGTCAACCTCGACGTTATTACATTCCACGTTGGCCTTGGTCACATACGATAACGCGAATTTGCAGTACACCTGCATATACGATTTGCGATTTGGTTTGAAACAATTTTTTTAAACGAAACGAGATATTTACATTTCCACATATACCTATATATTCCTATTATTATTGTTATTACTTAACGTATACACGTATTGTAAAATTATTACCATTCGATGATAAATAACGAACGTAGAATAAAGATACGTAGAATATAAAAAAAAAAAAAAAAAAAAAAACGAAAACAAATAGAAAGAAATGTCGACAAACGGTCGCGTCTTTTGATTATATTTTCTTTCTTTTCTTTTCTATTTTTCTTTTTCTTTTTCATCAAAGATTCTCGCTAGGCTTTCGTAATTCTCGTCTTTGTGAAGGTCGAAGATCGAAGATCGCGAATTAGACGGCGATTTGTCGTTCGGCGTAAATCAAGCGTTATCGTGACATCGGCTATCGTATTGGGAAATAAATATCGTCGGGGTCTTTTATTCGCGCGATGGAAACGGCAAGGAGAAGTTGCCTGCTGTATTGACTTATATTGCGGCGGGTCGCTGGACAGAAGCGCATTTGTAATCCCGTATTTGGCAAAATCGGACGGCTCCATCCGACATCGTGCATGGATGCCATTCTTGGCGAATTGCTCAATGCCGAAGCACCGTTTTCCCTTAGAATCTCTAGCTTTGATCTTTCTAAAGAAAAGAGAAAAAAGAAAGAAAACTAAGAAAGAGAAAAAGGAAAAAGAAAAAGCTAAAGAGAAAGCTTTCCTATCTAATTTTTTTAACACCATTGTTACAACACATATTGCAAATCGATATTGCGTTTCATAGAAACAGCAGATGTTAGATCAATATTACATTTCAGAAGAAACATCGAAAAATATCTCGTTTATTTATTAAACAAGCTCTATATATTCGTCGTCGAATCCTTTTATTACGAAATAGATATTAATAAGAAAGAATTTCCGATAGAACGATTACACATAAAGGGCTATAAAATGGCACCGATTATAATTCAAGCTTCTACTTTCGAAACGGAAATCACGTAAGATTTTACGTCCTTTTCAAAGGGAAGGCCTTTTTCGTAGGAAGCGTGGAAATTGTCACGTTCGTTTAACCCACCACGAAAAATTAAACGTTTAGTATTCACCGCCGTGAATTGTCTTTCCCCGTCGAGAGTCCTTTTGCGTTTCTTCGATAGCTATAGGTATTTTGTAATATTTAAGGAATAAGTAAGTACTTATATCATCGTTTTCTTTATCAATGTAGTTTTATTTAAATCGAAGCATCTCTTTACGAGACGATATCTATGTATGTATGTATGTATGTATGTATATACGTATGTATGGTATAAAAGATAGAAAACAAATTATACGTAATAACCATTGAATTTGAGATTCTAAAGGCTCGTTAAATACTAATGTCTATCGATAGTAAAAGATCTCGTGAAGAAGAAATTGTGATAGGATAGAGAAGATTTTTGGAGTGAAATTTTTCGATTAAACCATGGGGGTTCAGCGAACTCTCGGTGACTTTTCTCTCTCTTTCTCTTTCTTTTTTCTTTCTCTCCTTCCGAAGAACGCGTATATGGTAATGAAGCTCCCGGGTGCGTGCTAGGAAATTTAAAACCAGGTAGATACGCCTTCCGGTCCGTTGGTACTACTCCATACGAGAAGTAAAACTTTATTGTTAGCTACTCTTCGAAGAGTACACGAAGGAGTCTAATGCGGATACGCTAACCTAATGCAATAACGTATTCACCTTATCTCTGGGAAATTTTGTCGGCTCTCCAACGTCGAGAACATTTTGCATATCCCAAGCAGTATCTAAGAATTCGCCTAACTTATCGCGATATACTGTTACATGAGATAACGTTTTCGAAAAACTAGCGGAAGATTCCTTTGAGAATTAGTAATACATATATATATAAAGAGAGAGAGAGAGAGAGAGAGAGAGAGAGAGAGAGAGAGAAAGAGAGAGTGGAAACATTCTAAATATTCTTTATTTTTTATGAACGAGACGTACAGAAATGAATCGTTAAAAAGAAATTGTGTCGGCTAAATTTTGTCTTCTGATTTTTCTCTGATAAATATTATCATATATGTACCTATAATAATCAAACGAGACATTCTATTTATGTAACTTGATAAAGTCGAGAAACGAATAGCGAGAGTATTCGAATATCAAATAGGTAGCATTTTTAAGCGGTATTAGCTTTGCGATATTCCGCGTTCTTTTCTCTGTATGCATGTATACGTGCCCAACAAATATAAAAACAAACATATTAACTAACTAACTAACTAACTAACTAACATATATACATTCTTACGTATATATGATACATAGATATAAATAAACAGATATAAAAAAGAGATGTGATAAAGAATTCAAGCCGATGTTAAAGATTCTGTTATTGTAAGTTAATGATATGTCTCTTGGTAAGGTGTATCTTATTAGTGTATTAGAAAATGATTTGGTGGATAAGGCGGTCAACTAGAGGAGATGCAGACTCGTGCTCGTTCGCAATCGGTCGATGACGCAATAGACGCGAACGGAGGCGTATATCGGCGTCTCGAGTCTCTGCTACTTTATAAGGAGCACCTTCTCACGGATACAGCACACCGTAAAATCGGCTTTCACTGTGTAAAGAAAATCCAATAGGTAAATATACGTAACATACATACATACATACATACATACGAAGAGGAATCTCTGAGAAATCGTGCGTATGCTCGAAGCGTGACAGTACGAGTCCGCGTTCGCGTTCGCGAGTAACACGATCCCCGCGTGTTACTCCTTAAACAATTTCACTATCGATGTCTCCAATCTGTCGAACCGCAAAATAGGCAAGACAGGTATCTGCTAATGTATTGCATCCATAAAATACAATGTTTGTGTCGATCGTAAGGATAGTCGACGTACCACAAATACCTACATTTTATCTTTAGCATTTTTATTTATATTTTATTAAAGGGGAGAAAGAAAAAAAGAAGAAAAAAAGAAATAGAAAAGAAAAGGAAAGTAAAAGAGAAAGAAAAAAAACTGATATAAAGATATCGCGCAAGTACATCGCGGAATGTTTCTATGATTTTTTAGATCGTGACTGGAACGAAGATATTTTTACCGATCGAAATGAATTTATTTATTACGTTTATGTTTATGCATGCGAGAGTACACTCACGTTTGGAATATTCTCGAGACGAAGATTTCATTGTTCAATAACAATTAGGTATTATTAGTTCTGTGCACCAGATGACATCGTTCTTATACCTGAGTATCGACAGATGACTGTCCGGTACACGTTAATAGTAGACTTAAGTTTTCTAAACATATTCGAAAAGACAGCCGTGAAATGGTCATCGAGTACATGTGGTTAACAGTCCTTGCGAAACTTTGAACAAACCCACGATATTTCGTCACGATTGTTACAGCTGACGTCAGACGCATTTTCGTTGGTATTCGTGCGGGAATGGCTAAGTCGACGGTTTTCATAAGTAGGAATGTCGCAATCGATCGAAAAGAAATTTTATATTTTTCACATTTTCGAAATAAAAAAAAAAAAAAGAAAAAGAAAAGACAAATAAAAGAAAAAGAAATGCAAACTCGAAAATCTCAGTTAGAGTTTCATCCGTATTGTGTTTGTACGTTCTACTGTAGTAACAACTGGGTCGCGATAAACGTATTAATTAGATAAATTTAGCCGGATTAATTAACGAGCTCAAGCAAATCGTAGTATCATTACGTATCACCATGATATAATGACCCCTGTCTGCTCTTCTCCATTATCGATAATCACGATGATCTTATGTAACATTTTAGTTATATACTATCTCACTTAATTTTGTTTATTTTCGAAAGATTTTTCTCTCGAGTAGTATAGTATCGATTTGCAAGAGTGCATCAAGTAGAAAGAAAAAAGAGAGGCAGAGAGAAACGGAGTGAGAAAGAAAGAAAGAAAGAAAGAAAGAAAGAGACAAACAAATAGAACGAACACTCCTCACCCATTTCTCTGTGTCTCTTTCCTTTGCCTAAAAGGAACTATAAATCTTCGGTAGGATGCTCGTAAAACGCTTTTCCGTACGTAGGTCGTCCGGTGCACGACTCCGACCCTTCGTTCTACTCCACGGAAGTAGAAACATGTGTCGGGGCAAGGTCCCCGTGGTAACAATGTCATTTCTATGGAGTGACATGTAACGAACGAAACTGTCCATATGGCGGGCACAGTGGAGAAAGAAAGAAAAAATAAAAATAAAAAAAAAGAGAGAGAGAGAGAGAAAGAAAAAAAAAAAGAAACGCACGCGAGAAGTTATTTACTAATAGACGCTTTTAAATTTAATTAAAGCGGTTTTATTAATCTTGCGATATATTAATATTACAATGCAATCTTTACAAATGATCTTTTGTCTTTTTTAATCTTTAAATAAGGAGAGAATTCAAAGTACAAAAAAAAAAGGAGAAAAGAACATTTCTGTAGCATCAAAAAATGATCTCGTTCTAAATAAAGAATGTATAAAGAAGAAAAAGAAAGAGAGACATACGGACAGACGAGAGAAAGAGAAAGATACAGAGAGAAAGAAAGAAAGAAAGAGAGAGAGAGAGAGAGAGAGAGAGAGAGAGAGAGAGAAAGAAGGTCGTTAATCGTAAATTCTATTGGGCTTATCACGCTTTGAAAGCGAGGCCGGCCGGGTGGGCTCGAGTTCTTTTCGCATCGCGTGATCACGCGCTTTAACGCGTTCTAAAGGTAAGAGGGCTGACTGAAGCTTGCTGACTCTCTCATTCGTTCGGATAATGACATAAGCAAAGCTTCAGGCACGTGCCTCACGCGATCCTCATTTATTTTCTTTTGCATCATCTACCCTCCCTTCTTCTCTCCTTCTCTCGTTTCTTATTTCTCTCTTTCTCTCTTTCTTTCTCATTTTATTTTAGGTTACTGCATGTTATATCTTTTTTTTAAAACGATCATAATTGAAGAAAGAGTTCTATCGACATAAAAATGATCAAACCCTCGACAACACTTGTTTTGTTCCACTGACCGGAAACATCGAGGAAATTGAATCCTCGTTTCCTGTTGGGATACGCTTCGTTTGTCCCATGGAAAAAGCGCGGCAAACGTTAAAAGTTCCGCTTCTTCTTTTCGTAACTATATTTCTCGAACAAAGAGTAGTAATCGTTGCGAACGAGTTAATGCGAGCGATGATGATTGAATCGATCGATTTAAAAAGATTTTAAAAGAAGTCGAAAAAGAAAGAAAAAGAAACAAGTATGCGAGTAAGTACGTAACAAGTAATACTTCGATGTGTTTGCAAGATAGGATTATTTTGTAATACGGAGGGAAAGATAGAAAGAAAGAAAGAAAGAGAGAAAGAGAAAGAAGAAAGAAGAAAGAGAGAGAAAGAAAGAGAAAGAATCGCTTAGAGAGATAGGCGAAAGCTTCGAAAGAGAATTCCAAGTGGAATCTCCGTTTTAAGCGCAAAGCGTTCTTATCTTCATGGAAGCGAGCAGCGATAACGGAGGCATGCTTCCTAGAATATCAGTGAAAAAATTGTTAACAACAGTCTCGCTTACAAAGGAGAATCACTTTTCGCTCATTAGCGGAACGCGTTATTAATACGAACGTCCTCCTCCGTGCCTTCCATGATTTTCTAATATCTCCTTTGTGGCAGACAATAAAAGGAATCAAGATGATTCCGAGACAATTTCGAGATACACGAGTTAACGATTCCAACAAGTGATCGTTGTTTCATCGATGGTTTTAAACAAATCTTCCTTCGTTCTTTGTCTTTCTCTGTATTTTTTATTTTTCCTTTCTTTTCTTCATTAGGAAATTTTGGGTTTTGATATACACCACGGATGAGAAACGTTTGGTCAGCGAATCCAAGAAAAAGTGACACTCATCGTTCACACAAACGCGTCACCTCTCGATCGGTATCTCACGTTGATTCCATTTTTAGAGTTAACGCCGTCACCTCGAGTTTCCTTTTAAAGAAGAACCAGCTATGACACGTTGGTGAGTCAAGGGATTCGTAAGAATCGTATAACCACTAATATCAATTGTCTCATCTTATTCTAAAAAGAAGAATTCTTTCCATCAAAATTTCGTTGGATAAATGAACAAAAACGTTCGGTAAAAACCTGTTGATTCAACGGAGATAAATCGAATGTAGAATTTGAATATTTTCGACTCGGGTTGGAAACGAATCTCTCTTTTTACGAGACGAATGAAACATCAACGTGATCTTAGAAATCCGTAAGTATAGATATCCGAATAATCTCGAGATCTTTTCTCGAAAGCTTTCTTTTCGACGATATACCAAGTCGAAAACGTCTCTTAGATATATACCGTAGGTACATACGAACGAATATATGCGGATAGTAGAGATATCTTTCGAAAATAAAAGAAAGATCGGCGCGTGGAAGCTGGAGTGGCCGACTCTCTGAGCTGGTACGAAGATTAGATCGCATCCGCAAACGTAAGTAAGAGTATGCATGAGAGACCGCCACGGGGGGTCGAACCTTTAATTCCACTTAACTTCCTCGAAATCCAGAATCGAAGTTTGTGACCAAGGAGGCAAGGCAGGGTCAGATTATCGAAAGAAGAATAGCTTCTATCTTTCTGTCTCTCTCTTTCTTTCTCTTTCTCTTTTTTCTATCTTCGTCTTCGACGTACACATTCGAATGAGAAGGTAGGAATAGCAGATCGAACAGAAAGATTACAAGAAGGTATTAAGAGCTGAGCGACACACGCGAGAACGATCAACCACCCACATGATCATCGTCCCAGCGATGACCTAACATCCTGTATCAGAGTGGCCCTCTCATCGTCGAACGTGCTACGTTCTTGCGACTGGTCGGTCGGTGATCTCGTTAAAAGAAAATCGCGGATACTATTACACGATTCAGCTCGAGTAGGTAGGATGGATAGATAGGATACATGAACTCGCATATATATATATATATATATATATATATATATATGTATATATGTATGTATATATAATATGTGTATATATGTGTTTATATATTTTATGAATAAAAAAGATTGGAAAAGTGCTTGAACCGTTCCAAGGAGGATTGAATTTCGCATTTCCGTTGGTATAAAGCGTTCGACGATATCTCTCGACGGGTCGAGGAGCTTCGATTATAAATATCATGCAATTAAATTCTATTTCAGGTGGGTCATCACAGTCTATATTTCTCGACTTACGCGAGATTAACGAAGAAGACAAACGTTCGTAAAGGTTCTACTATGAGAATTGGCCTAAATATAAGTGGTTACGAGGTCTCTCTCGTTTATACGTAATCACGTAATCCGAACTTCCTGCCCGGTCACGAGAATAGAATTCTCTCTCTCTCTCTCTCTCTCTCTCTCTCTCTCTCTCTCTCTCTCTCTCGCGCGTGATTTCACATTGTCTACTATTGTCCGCTATTTTTCTTTTTTTTTTTGTTTTGTTAACTATTGATACGATAAGTTTATTAAGTAAAGTATTTACTTAGTTAGACGTCACAGATAATTTTGAGAAGCACGGATAAACGAGTAACGAACGAATTCGTGGCTATGTTTCTTATTACAAAGAAAAATATAATAGAAATAAATATGTATAAAGGTGAGAGAAGATGTCGGCGTTATGGATAACTTTTACAAGGCGCCATCGACGTAATCGTTCGGCGTTAGTCGCGTTTCACCGATCCGCCAGTATTATTTATATTCGCCGTCGCCGCGGGAGTAGAGCCCGAGTAGAAATGTTTATTCGTGGCTCGTCGCGGGCGTGAGTCACGCGAGATTCGAGTCTTGGTGGACCGAAGCTTCTAAAGAGAAAAAGATATATAGAAAGGAAGAGAGAGAGAGAGAGAGAATCGACCAGAGAACTCGACACGTTCAGGAGAGGGTGGACCAAACGCGAGAGAAAATAAAAGGAAAAAAGAAAAATAAAGAAATAAATAAATGAAGGAATAAAAACGCAGAGCTAGCTCTATGAATCGAAAACATCGTCCACTAGCTGTATCACGGACTCGTTTCAAGTCCGAATGGATTCAACGATACGAAATGAAGATCTCGAGAGAAAGAAGCTATAAAATGTAAGACGAAGATTATAGACACTTTTTTTTTTATCTTTGATAAAACGTTCAGCCGAGACAGAAAGTGAAAGAGAGAGAGAGAAAAGGGATTCGTTTGATGATGAAAAATATTTTTTAAAAGCGTTATGAAAGCATTATGCTCGTACGAAGATGGACCAAATCGTTTGTTGAGCTTTAATTTGAATGCTTTGAAAAGGAGAAAAAAGGAGAAGAAAAAGAAAGAAAAAATTACAAAGATCATACGATTCGGTTGTTTGAGGAACAGAGAGCCTCTTGTGTATCCGAATGCAACAGCACAATAGAACAAGAACGAGAAATAAGAAAGAGATGAAAGAAAAGAGATGAGAGTTAATACAAAAAATGGAAAAAGAAAAAAAGTTAAATTCAATTCTACATGAGACAGTATCGTCGATAGTATTTCATCTGGAGAACAAACATTTCCACGTTTGAGAATATACCAGTGAGTCAATTGTGGCGACGAGCTCGAATCACGATGAATCAAACTTTTTTTTCAGAATCACGATGTTGATTCAGCGTATAGACCGAAGAAAAAAAATATTATTAATTACACATACACATTCACACACACACACACACACATATATATATATATGTGTGCACAAAAATCGCGTGGATTTATATCGTATTATAAACTCACATATTTTAATTAAACCATGTTTTTACTTTCGAATTTCGAAGGAAGAACCTAATCGTCGAATGCATTAGAATTTTATTCGAATTAAAAAATTGGAAGATTTTTAACGACAACATCTGTCGATAATAATAAATATGAAAAATATTTGTCAATGATAATAAATATTTAAGTTACTTCTAAAATAAATCATTTAATAAATTTTCCATAACAACTCGTTTGATACGTAAGTTCGAATCTCATATAATATTAATCGATTTACAATCGATCTTTTTGTTTACAATTTCCGATCACGATAATCAACAGATCGATCAAACGTTTCCATTGATCGTGAAACGAAGAAGGAAGAGGAGAGCGCGCGCTCTCGCGCAAAAAAACCGCGGCAAATTTGAAAGAACGTAATAACTAATGTAATATATATACGTATATATATATATATATATATATAAAAATTCCACTCACCATCCTCGTCCGTATTTGTCACGATATGTTGAAACGGCAAAGCCGAACATAGATTCGGCCTCGTTGCGATATATCGCATAATGTTTTGTTTCGACGTTGAAAGCTTCGATGATGGTAGGTGGCGAACCAACAACGATGAGCAAGGCGACGAACAAACCGAAAATTATTCTCGACGACATGTTCTTCGAGTTTTTTCGTCGATTTCTTCTTTCTCTCCAAAGAAGAAGAAGAAGAAAAAAAAAAAACAAAAGCAAAAAGAAAAAAAAAAGAAAAGAATTCTTCAAGATCTAATCCTTTTCTCAAACACTTTTAACAAGCACTCTTTTTTTTTTTTTCTTTCCTTCTTCCCTACCTTCCCTATCTCTATCTTTATCTCTATTATTTTGCTGTTTTTGATCACTCTCATGCGTATATTACGAGTATAAATGTATCGAGTGCGATAAGAGAAGATTAACAAAATGAAAAGAAAAAAAAGGTGTGGTAAATAATGGAAAGCGGACGATCGCGATCTATACCAATGACGACGGTAAACTGATTGATCGTCAGGGTGCCGGTAGCAGCTGCACCACCGACGACATGTGGCTTCCACCACGAGCCACTCGACGGTCTGCTCTAAGAGGAGAACGAAAGAGTGAGAGAAGTCTGCTCGACGGACGGACTCGCACGGACAGACTGACTGGAACTCCCTTCTTTCGGTTCCTCTTTGCTTCTTCTTCTTCTCTCTCTCTCTCTCTCTCTCTCTCTCTCTCTCTCTCTGTCTTTCTCTTTCTCTCTTTCTCTCTCTTCGTTCCAACGAACGAATCAACTCCCACCCATTACCTCACTTCTAAAGACACTTCGTCGTTATTCAAAACATCATGACGTATCGTAATTATACTTCTCGGCACATCCTATTTACTTTGACTTCTGCCAGTCGACATCCATCCATCGAATATTTAACACTTCGTTAAAAACTGTAACTTTCTTTCTTTCGTTAATTTTCATTTCGCAGAATTGTCGATATCTTTTCAATGTCGCGCGATTCTTTCCTTCGCGAGATATCTTGAATTTTCGTGAAAACTTTCGAACCAACACATTTTCGCGTATATCTCGTTTAAAATCGATTCGCGTTCTACATGAAGTATCTTTGATTTCGTCGATGATGGAGAAATAAAAACAAAGAATATTGAAAGAAAGAGTTTTGAAAGGTCTACTCGCGCCTAGTTCCGCCATATTTACTGGTTCTAATTATTTAACGACTATCGTAGGGAGCACTGTGATCGAATTAACTACTGTATCGATCCTTTACCTTTTTACCGACTGTGCTATCTCCATTTTTCGTAAATAATTTCTTGAACTTGCAGCAGATATATTGTATTCACTATTCAATGTTTCTTACTTATATTAGATTCTCCGTGTTTTGTGAATCTTTTTCTCTTGTTCTTTTTTTTTTTTTTTTTTTTTTTTTTTTTTTTTATAGAAAATTTAACCACCAGATGATGCGAACGGAAACTACGTTAACGCTATTGTCAATATGAAATTATTATTGGAATTGAATCATTTATTGGAATTAATATTTTTCTCATTGAAGAATAATTAATAAAATAAAAATAAATTATACGAAATAACGTTACTTCGTAGGGACGATCAGCCCTTTTTTCTTCGTCGTTAACATAATGAAATTGATAATGGTTATTTTGACTAGTGTAGTTACACAATGGTGGTAGTTCAAATACAGATATAGTACAGTTAATAAAACAATCTAAACCAGTTGATATATGTTCGATTGGAAAAATATTTACAGGAATATCGAATTATTTTATTACGAATTATTGTTAGATAAAATACGATCTTTGAATGTTTGATTTTTAAAGAGTGTAAATATCACTTGATCGGAATAAGGGTCAAATCAAGGTCGGTTCCGATGCAGTTCAGAGAAAGGCGGAAAGACGGCGTAACTAGCAATAGCATCGTGTAATTGTTTCCGTAACGTTTAACTTGACATTACTGTTGCAATGATTATTGCCTGACCGTTTTGAGATTTCATGTAAACTGTTAATTGTTACTGTTTTCCTTCGTAGTTATAATCGTTGGAATCATTCGATTGTCTACTGGATTTATAAAATCGAGAAGTATAATGAAAAAGATTCCTATAATAAGTCCGAGCTCTGCTCAACTGAAGAAAGACGATTATACGTTCTTTGTACTAAGGAAGAAAGAATCTACTTTAGAATGCACTAACAAGTATAAAGACATCTTTTGCGTAGTGCGTGATTCGTATGCAAATTTAATACACAAAGATATTGAAAATGGATGCAACTTGAACGAGAATGGCAATACACACAAAAATAAATCTATTTTACCAGTGAAAGAAACATCAGAATTATTCTTGGATACGTGCAAGAAAACTAAAGATAATGACAAATTGTCATATTTGTGGCATGATTCTGAATTACCTGTACGTGGCAATACACACCAAGATAAATCTATCTCATCAGTAAAAGAAACATCAGAATTATTCTTGGATACTTGTAAGAAAACAAAGGATAATGACAAATTATCGTATTTGTGGCACGATTCTGAATTATCTATATATGACGTAACAAAGTATAATCTCACTAATGATAAAAAAGATAATTATGAGAATAATAACAATTCAGTTTTCAAAGTGACATTTAATTTCGAATTATTTAAGATATATTTAGTAAGTTATATTTTGGATAGCAATTTCTAGTATTAAAATTAACATTTATATTTGTGATTTCTTATATTTTTTTCATAGATGCGTTTCTTTGCGATAAATACGTCTAACAGTATTTTATATGTCGATAATGACGACAAAGTACGTTTGGTTCAAAACGAAACTGAATTTTTAGAATTATGGCAGGTAATTTTGAATAGTTTTCCGTATATTTTAATAGTAATACAAATTTTGTTTTTCGCTCAATATAAAAGACTTTATACAGAATAATGAATAAGGTAATAATAAAAGATACGTGTGATTTTAGTTTGCTAAATTATGCTCCAAGCATAGCAAAGGAGTACTGTTGTTAGTTGATTTTATAAATAATCAGGATGATGATATAAATAAAAATAAACATGAAGTTAACGAATCATCTGGTGACGATCAAGAAAATTCATTTGCAAGCAATTCTATTTCATCTGAAACCTTTAAATCGAAAGAAAGCATGAGCGAAGTAAAGCAACACAATAAAAGACAACATTTAAATAGAATATTTAATTTAGTTGAAGAAACTAATGATAATAAATTAAACGATAAGGATGGAGCTATTTCTTTGTTTCCAAATTTAACTACATCAGCATATTCAAAGATCCTTACAAAAAGTTTTGATAATATGAAGCTAGAAAATACAACACCTTCAAACATAACTAGCCAGGATGTTCTTAATAATGCTCCACCGACATGGTTTGTACAATATATGGAACAGGTGAATATAAAAAGTGCCATTTATTTTTTATTTATATTATTTTTTATAAATTAATGCAACATGTACTTTCTTTTATTCGTAGTTGAAAAAGGATATAATAACAGAAGTCTCTAATCAAATCGTGTTTAACGTAATGGAAAATTTAAATAAGTGTTCTATGAGGTCACCGATTTGCGCAGAATCTAAGGATGCAAATAGATGTGAAAATCAATCTCATCGTCTGAAATCAAAGTGTAATCACCAAAGAAATAATTTACTTACAGATCAAAGAAGACAATATAAAAGGAAGAAAAGGGACATGCTAGTCGACAAGATTTATTCTGAACATGTAGATAAACCACTTATAAACATCAAAAGCAGAAAGAAACAAGTGAAAAAATTCGAAGAAAAGCTTGAATATAACAGTGAACCTAACGAAGACAAAGAGGAGGAAAATGTTCATAACGAAACCTATAATTCGTCAGAATTAATGAGCAATATAAATAATCCTCATAAGCAAAATGATATTGGCGAAAAGCAGATTGAAGATAAACGTAATTCTATGTCTTCAAATTTTCTTCCATTAGAATCTTCAAAAGAAAATTTGTATAATGAACCAAACATATTCAATGGGACAAAAGAAAATGGTGGACAAAGAATGAATTGTTCTATCACTGAATATCAAATGTTGGATAAAAAATATCTTGAAAGTACAACTTGTTGTTGTGGATCTGACATAGAGAATATCAGTATACGTTCTGACTTAAGCACTAACACAGAGATCTGTGATGACTATAATGAATTTGAATTAATTTCGATGCCAATAAAATACAAAACCAATACAAATTGTCACAAACAAAAAAGTCCATCAAAAACTGAGAACATTGCCCATAAAGAGGATGATGATGAAATTGTTACTGATCTTTTAACTTTTGATTTACTTCCAGAGATATCACCTGCATCTTCAGTCATTTGCATTGCTGAGAATCATTTTACAGCTAATTCGAATAATTCTACTTCTATGACTAAGAAGGATTTAAATAATGTTAGTACTTACAAATCGGATGAAAAAGAAGATTCTAAAAATGAGGATAATATCAATGAAAAAATACACGATACACATTTATCAAATACTTTAAAAAAATGTACGAACAATAACTTAACAAATCTAACAGATAATATTTGTTCCCCGTTTATAAAAAAGACATCAAAATCAATAGATGAGAATACAAATTTACTGCATTTAGAATCCAAACATAACAATACAAATGCTATGAAAATTGATGTAAACAGTTCTCATACTAGCTATTTGACAACAGAACCAGTAAATCCAATTTTTTCAGATTTTCCGATAGCACAGCAGAATTGTCAAGCCCAAACAGATTTAAACGATTTAACACAGAGTTTTCATTCTCATACAACTTCGATTACAGACAATGGTGTTTATGGTATAAATGAGACGAATACTAGTAACAGTCATGATTATTCAAAACATAGTTTTTCTGATTGCAATAAACCTGCAGCTTCAAAAAAAAATAAAATACGTGAGCAAATAAAGAAAGACTTAAGTAATAAATATCTGGAGAACAATCCAAAGAAAGAAGAGAATAAAAATGTTGAACATATAGTTGAGGAAACTACTACCGATTCAATGCCAGGAACTGCAGAACCTATTCACATTTTGCCAGAAACATTGGTAACTGGTGCTTTCCATTTTGCTTCTATTGCATATGGAACAGCTCGTGAAGCAATTGTTAGAATTCGTTCAAATTCGGTAATTGTTTTCTTATGTATTCTTTTATCAATACTGTTGATTTTTATAATATTAATACTTATACGTATGCTCTTAAAAATTGTTGTAGAAAGACGATCGATTATCGTATATGAAAAAGAGTCCTCGGCATTAAATAAACCTACAGAAGATTTACACTTCCTCAAAAATCTTGATTATAATATTACATATAGAGAGATAACCATTTGCTTGCTCCAAATGAAAAACGCTAAATAGAATTGTTTACTAGGCAAGTGTGTATCTTACATATTTAATATATCATTTATTGTAGAAATTAGAATTTTAAAGCTGGTGGTACTAAAACAATTTATCAAAGATGTGAATCTTATTAGATGTTAGATCGTATATATTCAACAAACGTTTAGAAAAATAATCTATAATCTTTTGCCCTCTTAAAATATTATTAAATTGTCCAAATCTTATACATAGAAATACATTTATCAGAAAAATTGCTTATATGATACAAACGTTCGCTTCTGAATAACTTCGTCAAAAATAATTATAGAATATAGCTCGTTAACATACTAATTTACTTGTATTTGTGTAAGGAGCAATAAAACTAAGAAAACATTTTGTTGTTAAATATCTTACGATAGAACGACGAAATTAATCACAATATAATTCTGTAATAGAATATCACATTATTCTTTATAAATTAAAATATATGTTACGGTATTTTCATTAAAAAATCGTATGGCTACGATTGCATCTACATTGTCATGTTATAAAATTAATATAATGTAACAACAGATGCGTAAATTATTAACCATTAAGATGTATATTTGTTAAATCTGGAATTGTTTTAAGAGTGACTACCATAAAGATTAATATAGATGGATATTATTTTAAGAAAGGAAAATAGAAATTTTTCCTGAATAATAGTTTCGATTCTATATAAAACAAATACGATTATAAATATTTCTAATTTATTTTCAATAACTAATTACAGACATGGAATATTAACTCGGTAATACTTGTTCGGTATGTATCAAAATTTGCAATGCGTGTTTTATTCTATTGTGATAGATCTTAACAATTTATTTGAGCTAGTAAAAATAAATATATTACTCGTAATTCCTTTGTGATCTTTCCTATGATTCAAAAATTTCACTTTTATACTTTTTTCACGTACACTTAACTCCTTTCCATATAATCGTTAATAACATCATCGTCCATCTCGACGTATATCTTTCATTGCACATTCAACGTAACGATCTTTGCAATGAAAACTTCATTATCTTTGAGCTTGATATATTGTATCACTCAACAGAAAATTGAAAACAGGTAGATACTCAAATATCTTTAAGATTTATTTGTATTTTTCATTTTTCGTCGTTCTTGTACGATGGATTAACAGTTCCATTTTTCCCTTCTAATACGATTTCTTCCTCATTTGTTTCAGGTATATCCGTATATTTATAAAACATTGTCATTATGCCAAATAATATCATAAATATAAGCATTAGACCTGCGAATAGGAAGAACTCGTAAACCTGCAACATACGTTTCCGATTAACAAAAGCAATTATAATTAATCATCGACTTCTATAAATAAAAATCTGTAAAAGTTGTTATCAGATATTTAGATAGCTCACCTGTCTACTGAAGAATGATATTTCTGCGATAATAACAACAATAAGATTGCCAAAAGCTACTGTAAGTAACCAGGAGGATTGCATTAAGGATTTCATGCTGGGAGGTGATTGTGTGAATGCAAATTCCAATCCTGTTACTGAAAACAAGACTTCTGCCATGGTAATGACAATGTATTGTGGTAACAGCCAAAACAAATGCATCGAATTAGGAAGTGTTACAGTAACAATCGACAATTTTGTTTCTTCTGGTATGTCATGACCAACAATGGTGTATACTCCACCTAATTTTAATTCCACATTTGGTAATAATAGCTTTTCATTTAAATAAATATTATATTTATCTGGCTTGAGTTCATGTAATGAAGTTTTATTGATATTTGTCTTATCTAATATAATTTCATCCACAAGTTTCGATTCTTGATAAAACATCAAGCTAGTATTCTTTTGCATTGATTCTACTGACAAATAAATAAGACCACGAACCAGAGGCAAACCATTCTTTGGTTTTGCTACATTGTCAGTGTAATTATACTTGATTCCATCAGGTGTAATAGCGAATGATATCGCTTTCGCTTCGGTTATAACCATCGTTCCTATGAGAATATAAACTCGTTGTTACTATTTTCTATTCTAACATATATTTCTAATTTCACAGATTCTATGATTGATTTACCATCTTTGATGAAATTTTTCGAGAAGCAATCTGTCGGATTTAAAGAATACTTCAAATTAGCCGAGCCATTAATAGTTTTGATATTTATATTTTCCCAAAAATCCAGACCATTAATAGTCTCATCTTTACCATCAATATTTATTATTACGTTACAATTCATGGTATTGAAAATTCTTACTTGGGCCTCTTCAGTGGTAGGCAGTATCGGGTATGTTTTCTAAAATTAATCAAGTAGATATCGATGGAATGAAAGTTATATAAATAGTTATTGGATATTAAAGAGTTTCATATTTACCTCAAGTTGTAATTCAACGATAGCAGATATAACGAAGGATAGTGCGGCTAATACACCACCGACTGTAAGTTTCTTCAAAGGTGTATTAAGTAGATGAATTTTAGAAAATATTGGATAAATGCAAGTCTCGAAGATAGGAATGAAGATGACAACCAACAATGGATTAAATACTTGCATCTGATCGGATTGTATCAAGAAATTACCAACTTTACCATCCATTCTCGTCGCTTGGATCGTCCATCTCGATCCTTGTTGATCGAAAAGAGCCCAAAAGATCGGCAAAGGAAGGAACATCTTTAATACCTGTAAGGAATCTTTGATGTCCTCGACTAACTTTTGACCATATTTGTCCGATGAGTGATCGAGCCAGTGATCTACCTTTTCCTTTGATTGTATCTTCTTCTTGATCGCGTACTAAAATTTTTATTTTTATTTAAGTTGACTTAGCTGACTAAAGTTGACTAATTATTTCGTTTAAATGAACTAATCCAGATATTATCAATCCATGATATGGCGATTACGAATGTAAAGGTATGCACGTTCGTTCGTATGATAAAAACTTGTTGATATTAATACATTATTATTATTATCATTAGTTATTATAATTTCGCTAACATTCTAACGTAGATATTAGTTAATTTTCAAAAAAGAATTATTTAATTAACTTACGTAAATGCATTTGGTAACATCAACCACGATATTGCCTTTGAGATCGACTATTTTGTACAAAGGTTTACCAAGCACGAATATCACTGTAAGAGAAAAATTTACATTCAAAATTCTTGCGTTTCTCTAGTATTCATAGATTTAAATATTATATTACCGATCGATATTGACATCAATATGGCAGGTATTAGAAAAGACAAGGAATAACATGTTTTATCGCCAAAACAAGTAACGTCGCTTCTTAATATCGGTGTAAGAAAGCTGGATATTAAGGAACCCGAATTAATTGAGAAATAGAAGACGGAAAAGAAAGTCGAAAGTTGTTGTTCCTGTTGCGGTAATACAAATTGATCTCCACCAAACGCTGATACGCAAGGTTTTATACCACCCGAACCAATAGCTATAAGAAACAAACCCACTAATGCGAACTCCCTGCAATTCGATTGAATTAGAATTAGAAGATATATTTAATCGTAAAAGAATAGATCATGCAATGACTCATAAAAATGATTATATTCTTTCATACCGATCAATTTTTTTTTTTCATAACAAGCTAAGTCAATAATCAACACGATTACAGATGTATTAGCGAAATTCTCATTTATTTCAATATCAATTCGTAATGTCCAGATATTTTGTTTAGACTATTATAAGAAAGCTATCAGTTTTCTGAGTCATTGCAAATCATTTGACGCGTTGTTGCAAATATTAACCTTGGTGGCAATCCTAGTGGCGGTACAGCACTCAAGGCCAACAAGAGTTGTCCCACAGTATAAATTATACTAACATAGAATATCGTACGGTATTTCCCAAGTATGGAATCTGCTAGGATAGCTCCGAATAATGGAAAGAAAAAAACAAACATCGTGAAGATATGATAGATCACGGTCGAAGTGTTGTCAGTGTAGTTTAAAACATTTCGAAGATACAACGTCAGGACCGCTGAAATTAAAGTAAATTAAATGAATGTCTATATAAAAAAAAATATAATAATAATAAAAAAGATAGAGAGAGAGAGAGAGAGAGAGAGAGAGAAAAAACTTACTACGCATTCCATAAAAAGAGAATCTCTCGCAGAATTCATTGCTGATGATGAAAAATACCGATTTGGGATACTTGAGCTTCTGCAATAATATGAAGAACTTAAATATAATTGAAAAGAGAAACGTTTCTTTCTTGTTGTTTCATCTTGCAACGATATTTTTTTAACCTTGCTTGTTACTTTTATTATCGCAAATGAAAGGTCACCAAACTAGAGTTAATAATATAATATGTTCGCGCTTGTAGTTTATTGATTATGCAACAATACGTCGGTAATTAGTTTCGTTGCTTTCGCAAGATCGTGGTAGTGGTAATCGTAAGAGTATATACAAAACCGCAATAACGACGTAATCTCACGCTCATTGATTCATACAAGAGCGTATTTTTCTGTCGACGATACGTCTAGCATGACGATATGTACGTCCTAGAAAATATTTTATCTTTAATCGCAGTTATGATATATCAAGAAGCAAGTTTTATTACGATCGTAATAATTAGTTAATAGTAATCTATGTTATACATTAACACGAAAAGAAATAAGCGCGTTGTTTAAATAAATGAAAAATTTGAAAGGAATGTAAAAGTCTGAGAGAATGTCGAAAAGAATGTAAATGATTCGTATAAAAGTTCGATAGCTTTTATAGAATTTATAAATGTTTAATCGAGGAAAAAACTCGATTAAAAAAAAAAATAAAATAAAATAAAATAAAATAAAATAAAGAAATAAAGAAGAGAGAAGAAAAGTAACAAGTAAATGTATGATGAAACACCATTCTTAAGCGTTTCGAGGACATGTCTTCTGACGTTCTTTTTTACATACATAAGTATTTATAACTTCGTTGCGCATTATCTATTTGTTATTACAACATACCGACTCAACTATTTCGATGAATTTAAATAAGGACGCATGAAAGAACGTCATTTTTGGAAAAAGAAGACGGTCAGAGGAAGAAATAGTGAAAGTCTCTCGATGAAATAACGATCGTAGTAGTAACGAAATGCGTTATCGATCTTCGACGAATCGTACAGATATATTTTTTTATAAGCTTTGAGAAAATAGGTCAGTCGAATGGTTAAATATAAAAGATAAAAAAGAAAAGGTGATTATGACGATTTGGAAAATATTGACGATCGTACCTTTCCCGCGCTCATCTCGTCGATCTATTTATCTTGATGATCGAATTTGAAAGGAATCGATGGATCGTAATGCACGTTGACATAACAAATATACACATTTACACGCACACATTTGCGATGATACACAAGATTTACGTGAATTCATATGTATTCGGCCCGTTCACTTTGGATTTTATCAGTTTTGTGCATATCTTACGTACTAAACGCGTCACTTTTTTTCTCTCGTTGTCTTGATTGATAGATCATTCGCGATCTAGCTAGCGCACGCGCGTCTTGATCCCGTCTAACCCGTTTTATTTCTGTTGTGTGTGACAAAAGAGTGAAAGAAAACGGAGCGATTGTCGAACCTTCGCTGGTGCCGCGTTCTTTCCTTTCTAGAGCTCGTTCAAGAACGACTGATCGATCGTTTGGAAATCGTTTACCGTTCTACGTATCAGGAAGTTTCCTTCATCGTTTTCTCTTTTCTTTTCTTTTTTTTCTTCTTCGTTCTTTGTAGAAAACAAAAAAAGAAGAAAACGAGAAGAGAGAGAGAGAGAGAAAGAAAACTTGAGGCCTTCCTCGACTGATCATTATAAAATATTTTTATTTATCTTGCCAGATTGATTCGTTATATAAGAAAAAAAAAAAAAAAAGAATGGAAAAGACAAGACAAAAGAAAAGAGAAAGACGAAATTATGTAATCGAAAGATAATTTTCGATTAGGTAGTATCTTGTGTATAAAACGTGAACGTTATTTGTTCTCTGCGTGCGTGTGCGATTAATTTTATTTAATTTTAAATTAAACAAGTGTATCGCCAGAAGTGTACAAACGTATTTACTTTGTGGCGTTCTAGCTTATATAGAAGTGGTGTATAAAGTATCATGAACAGTAAAAATGTTTGAAAATATAATACATTTTTTCTTTTCTTTTTTTTTTTTTTTAAATAAGATAAAGCGAATAGATTAGAGTTAACTAGAGCGTGTAGATTAACAAAGACAGGAAGAATTAAAAAAAAAAGAATACGAAATATACCTTTTTAAAATTTGTTATCAAAAAGTTTTATACAAAACAAATACATTACTTCGTTTTCCATATTATTGTTGTTATTGTAGGATGAGTAACAGAGATGAGTAAATCAACGAATGATACGTATAGTGGACTTAAAGAATAATCGATATATTTCTGGTATGATAGAAGAATAAATCCTGAGAATGGATATAAGAAGAACGATAGATTAACGCATGTGTGTGTTCGAATGCTTGCAAGGTTAAAGAATGCGAGCGAACAAATGATCTTTATTTAAGAGGAAGATATTTAATCAGAGGTAACGATTCAAAGAGCATATATATATTGACTAATGGATATTCTGATCATTTCACTTTCTTGCTTCAGATCTTAAAAATTATTGAAAGAATAACAAACGAAATCGTTATCATACTAAGTTATAACAAATCATTTAACAATACATATCCCTACGGCAATTTTATCTTCATAGAACGAATTCAATTATATGGCATATTTTTTTTTATATTTGTTAGTTTTATGTAATCAAAATTGATAAGCAATTTTTTTACAATAATTTATATTTGTTTAACTGCATTTATTCGCGAAGATCTGTAAAGTCGATTATGTCAATCTTACGTTAATCTTATGTCGTAAAAATTATACTGTAGCGAGTTTAAAGATCTATAGATCGTACGATTTTGATAATATTTATAAAATTCGTATAAGATGATTTGATATACATGATGGAATCCATATATTTGTTCGTTTGTATTGTTTTTCATTTATTAATTTCATTTATTAATTTCTTTTTAATGATAATATCTTGAAAGAAGTTTATTTTGTATTTTTGATCACTCGCAAAACAAAAGGCAATGTTTCTTTGCGCTTATTCAAAATTTCTGAATTATTCGATTGGTCTAGAAAAAGTTATTTAATTTTAACAAGTCTACGAATATTTCTGTGTCTTACTTATTTGTGCGGATACCTGCCTTACAAGAAGCGAATCGTGTCGTACGCGACGCGTGATCTGTACAAATGATTATTGACCTGAATATTTTTCTTCGCTTGCTTGATCGATCGTTCGATTATTGAAGCTTTTAGCGACGGGACAAGCCGAAATTTTACTGTCCCCATTCTCACGAGCGATCGTTCGGCAATGAAAAAGTAAAAAGAAATCAATAAATAATAAATAAATTAAATAAAATAAGGATAGGAATAATTTTATCGAAAGGATTATCGATGAAAGAAATATTCGTTGAGCGAACTCATTTCGATTTCGTAAGTTCACCAAGTGGATATTTTTATATCAATCCATTTCACTTTCTCATATCGAATGTATCAAGAATTCTTGCGAATCTTATAAAATAATTGAAATAATTCTGTCATTACGAACGTTTTATAATTTTAACGAATGCTGAAAAAGACGAAACTTTCTCTGCAACGATTTCATAATTTTTTGATTATAGTAACATATATAGATACTCACGGTTTCGGTTGCTTCAACATCGCTATGTTCTTCTGGATGATCTAAATAGAGACAAACGATAAATAAATAAAGAGATTGCCAAAATGATAGATCAGTTTCATTGACCTTTTCGCAATTGCACGTTAATCACTGAATTAATATAAATCAATGCGTGTAAGTGTCAATGTCACTAGCGATAGTTGTTCTTTCTATTTAGGTCATGGTGTAATTACGTTTCGACGACTTTTTAAACGAATCGATCAATCCATCAAAACCTTTATTAAGTCTTCGGACAATAAACCCTTTCCCTTATCTTATATATCTATAAGTATCTTCGAACGAAATTTAAGATTATCATTTTATCGTATTTCCGAAACAGAAAATCGATAACTTATGATTGAAGAAAATTGAAGTGACAATTTGACAGTCATCAAATTGAATAATCTTTCTAAATGAGTACATAAGTTTGTTGAGGAATTATAAGATAATATTTATTAAAAATATTATTGTGTGTTTATATGATTATATATACAAATATTAATGTATTTATATGAATATAATGAATATATTATAATGTTATTATAACACAATATATATATATATATATATATATATATATATATATGTACATAAATAAATATAAACCCACAAATATTATATGTATATTTATATTTTTATATTTTTATATTATTATCTATATTAAAAAAGCTATATACATACAAAAAATTGGTATGCGAATATATCATCATATTTAATTAATAAATTATAAATATAATTTTTATAATGAAACGATACGATCGAAACAGTTTAAGAAATAGTTTTATATGAGACGAAGAATAATACAAAACGATAAAGTAAAAAAAATACCTCGAATTTCGTTTTCCGAAAGTTTTCTTTCCATTTCTATTTCTAATAAGTTAATATTTTTACTGTTCGGCCGACTTCTGCTCACTGTAATTTTCTTCACTACGTCTTCTTCATACAACAATACGTCTCAGACTAATCCTCTTTTGGATCACGATATCACTTTGTGACTATCTCATCTTATCTATTGAAATACGTAGGACAGCAATTAATTTTGACAAATGAATTTATCAGAAATATCTTTCACGGGGGTGTTGATGTCGTAGAGATATGCATCGAAACTCGAAATCGTCTGAGTAAAACACGCGAATTTTGGTAAATTCGATTAAAGAATTCGATAATCATCGTAAAACGGTGAAAGTCTATATTCATATGTTACTCGAATAATATATGTGTTTTTATCTTTTTTTTTTTTAATACATATTATCTATAATATATAATAATATTTTATTATATTCACGTTTAGTTAGTATTCACGCATAGTCATTGCATCTCATTAATTAAAAAATTCCATAATGGTACACGAACTATGCGTAAAATTTTGTTATATTTGTCAAGTTGTTGTTATATTCAAAAAGAAGAATTTACACGCACACACATTTAAAAAGTGTCATAATTCTTACAAATATTAAGACAGAGATGACAAATTTTATTTCTATGAAAAGTTATAACGAGATAACGCATTTTCCGATAATAATTGTAGAAGGAGTTTTCTACGGTTTTCTCTAAAAAGGAAAAAGAATTGATAGTTTTATTTAAAAAAAATGTTATCTTCATTTTACGACGTAACTATAACATTATAAAAATCAATTTTTTTTTTCTAACTTACGATAACATTAGCAGAATACGTTCGTTATAAGTCACAGGTGTATCTGAATCTCCCATATCTTTCTAATAATTTTTCTTTATGGATGGTGATTAGAAAACTTAGATTTCAATGCGACGCGTCAAGAAGTTAATTGACTGGGAAAGTTTATCTACGAATGTACGTTGGTATTACATCGTCGATGTCATAGTTTTACGATTATTTTTCAAAAAATAGTTCGTAATATAGATAATTATTATCGAGTAATTCTCAAGAGAATTAAAAAGATTTGATAAAAATAATAATATATCCAATACATTGTAATAAAATCATGTAATCTTATTTAATGTAATTATACATTTTTGCTGATGTCTTTTTTAACGTCATATCTTTATTTTCGATAAATGCTTCGTCATTTTTCATATTTTTCGTTCAGCTATGTTAAATAATCGAGAGATAAAGTCAAACATTAATATTCTAGTCTATTTTGAATTTCGATAATTTATATTTAATCGTCGAATATAAATGGCGATAGTTAGGTAGTGTAAATAATTTTATTGCATTAGATATACTTTTATATAGATTTAATAATCGAACAAATGAAAAAGTTATTCATTATTATACATCGTAAGAATAATGGATTAGATAATAACAAATTATTAAGCCTTTTTATATATGAAGTAAAAATCTTTATTTTTGTTCAACTTATGATTAGTCTTGTTATATATATAATTCTTCATAAATGTTGATTTATCGGCTATATATAAATATATTTCAAAAACATTATCGTAGGTTTTCTTTATTTGATAACATTATTCTTCATAAAAATGGATTAGTAGTATAGTTTAATCAGTCGGATTAATTGCTCGAATGTGAATTCAACCAGTTTTCAAGTTTGCCTGTATTTCTCGCTAACCATTTTATATTATTCTGTACTGTCTCCAATGCTTTCGCCCGATTCGATGCACCAGCACCGGCTTCAGGATATTTTTCGAAAAAGGCTTTCATTTCGTTCAACTTCGTTTCCGTAGCAAAAGTTTTTGTAATTCCAGGTATAAGTTGTCCAAGGTATCGATCGTTTAAAGTGTATCTCTGAACTAAAAACTCCCAGTTTCCTCGAACCCAATCCCAAACGAGAGGTGTGCCAACAGGATTGTTAGAAATTGCCGTCAAACAAGAAAAAAAATCTTGTGCACGAACGTAATTTTCATTCTTCGCTATAGTGATAAATCTATAGAAGAAACAAAGAAACAATGTATCAAATATTTTCTCTCTCTGTCTTTCTCTACTTGTCTCTACGAGTGACATAAATATTGTTTATTTGGAAATTTATATAAAAAGTTAACTAACTTGTTCAAAAGCCAACTTTCTCGTGTTCCCGTTAATCCACGCATCAATTTTAATTTTTCAGACGAATCGGTTTCCTGAACAAATTTATCAAACATAAGATTCCACTCAGCTTCAGAACCAGCATAATGTAAGCCTGTAATGATATTAAATAAAAGTATTTATTTCAAACGATCAGTTCTAATCGTTAATATAAGTATAATTTCATAAAACACTAACCGTAATAATAAATTAATCCTCGAATATCAGGATGCGGACGAACGTCCTTTATATCGTTTATCCACTTTTTGAAGATTTCGGATGCTTCTTCTAAACATTCTATATGACCCACCGAACAAGCCAGATCTAATACTACCGAACGAAGCCTTCTGCAAATTCGACATAATAATTTCAATAAAGTATGCATTAAATCTTGAATTAATTGATAAGTATTCTTTTGATCTTACAGCATTACATGATCTTCCGTGTTATCTACACGCCATGTTACATCGTGATACACGCTATCAACCAAGTTTCTTACGTATGACTGTAAAATAATATAGTATCAAATCATCAGTAAATATGCAATCTAAAACATTCTTATTCTATTCTATATTCGTATGTATGTATTATTATATAACCTTAAAAATAGTAGATAAATTCGTTGACGACAAAAATTGATCTATGGCCAATAAATTTTTCGATGCAACAGTCCATGGAATAACATGATTTTCTTGTGGAAGATATTTGGTCATATTCATGGCGATACCGTAGTCAAGTTCACCCGCAGATGCTAAACTGAATACTTCTTCCAAGAGATGAGCTCTATCTGATACAGATAATCTCTGTAAATATCAACTTTTACTCATTTTCCAGAACCATCTGTACAAAGATTATATATACCGGTACAAAGAAATAATTACCTTGTGATAATATTTAAGCAAATGAATTAAATTTTCCCATTCCGTTGTTTCATAATTAACGCGATAGTAACCAACTTGATCTTTATTAAATTTAATCCATTCGACAGGTTCTTCCAATTCGATCACCACTGAAAATTATATTAAAAAGTATATGAGGTAACGTGAAACAAAAAGAAATTCGAATGTATACCTACAATTAGTAGCATTATTATTGAACCAGACTAAAGTTGGCCTTGATGATTTATTAGTAATATACGTAATAGGTATTATCCATTTATATCTGAAAAGAGAATATCGTATGTATCATAAATTCATCGTTAATTCACATTATTATTATTAACACAATTTCTCTGTGAATTAAACCAACCCGTAATCTGATTCCGAAGGATCGATTTGAGTGTCTGGATCGGCCAAGAAACGTTTTTGCGTTAACACGTATTTGTTTTCAGTCTTACGGACATTCACCACTGGAAAACCATTTTGTCTGGTCCAGGTATTCATGATCTCCGTCACGTTTATTTCTGTGCCAACTTGTTCTTGCAAAATATTAAGGAGATCGGTCGTCTCCGCATTATGATAGGTGAACCTATTCAGATAGGTTCTAATACCGTTGTAAAATCTATCAACACCAATAAAATTTTCCATCATACGTATGATGGATGATCCCTGGAAAGAAAAAAAGTAACGATTCGTCTAATATCGATTATAAAGCATAACTGACATAATGAATGATTCTTATGCGTTCACCTTTCTATAAGAGATTTCATCGAAAATAGATGTGATCTCGTCAGGATTGTTGACAGTTTGAATGATCGGATGAGTACTCCATTTTGCATCTGTAACGAAGACCAAGTGTATTTGGTCGAGTAGAAATTCTTCCATCTGAAAATTTACTTCCGTTAATAAATCGAGATCTTCTTTCTCGATGGAATAATTATAATGATCGCATTAAAATGAATTCGATTGTAATTTTTATTCGCCATGACGGCGCAATAATTACCGATCACCGTCGATGGTCTTACGATTTTTATTACATGGGTCAAACTCGTGGATCATAATGTTTAACTTTTTATACTTTCTTATCTTTGTTTACACTGGTACAATTTCTTTTATTTATATCCTATCGATACTAACCAGTCCCCAATCGGGAAGAATAGCATTCGCGCTTTTGTATTGCATGAACGAAGCAAAACCTTCATTTAGCCATAGATCGTTCCACCACTTCATTGTAACTGAATGAAAAGAAGAAAAAAAAAAAAGAAAAAAATAAAAGAAGAGAGAAAAAGAAAAAAACAAAAGAAAAGGAAAGAAATATTTTTATAATTACAACTTACGATCAGGAACTATTTATTTTTATTATAATATTTACCTAGATTGCCAAACCACATATGTGCAAATTCGTGACTAATTACGGTGACGATGTCGTGCATCTCTCGAGTAGAACTAGTTTGATTATCGTAAAGTAATCTCGCTTCTCTGTACGTTACGATACCCCAATTTTCCATCGCACCCGATACAAAATCTGGTATTGCAATCATATCTGAAAATTAATTTTTATATATAAAATTTGTTATATAATACATGCACACACACACACACACACACATATATATATATATATAAAATCTGTTTACAGGTAATAAACAATAAACAAAAACGATCGATTAGCAATCGTTACTCACCAAGCTTAGGTAAAGGATAGTCTATATGGAATAAATTGATATAATACTCAATGATATCAACACCAATACTAAGAGCAAAAGAGCCTTTTTCCCTTTGTGCTCTGGTAGTGTATACGCTAATTGGAAATTCTCGACCATCAAAACCTTTTGCTTTTTTTGTTACAGCTACGAAATCGCTGATTATGAAGCAACTCAAATAAGTCGACATAGGTACACTTTCGGCAAAAACCACGGTTGTAAGTCCAGGGCTTGGTTGATTAATAAGAGTACTCTGTATAATTTGTATTTGTAATTATAATAAATATAGTTGTTGTTCGCGGTAAAACATCGTAGATCGAATAACAAAGCTATGCTTCGTTACCTTGACGTTCATGTTGGAAAGTGCATTATAACAATTATCGGTAGGATGAACTAATTTCACTGAAAATTTGGCCTTGAACGAAGGTTCGTCGAAGCAAGGAAACGCTCTTCTCGCATAGGTTGGTTCGAATTTCGAAGTAGCGATATATCTAAGAAAAAAAGTGCGAAATGTTTAAGATACATTCGATTAATCCCGATATATTATCTACTCGAGACCCTTACCTCGTTTTATTATTCTCGTCTTTATATTTGCTCGAGTAAAAACCGACGATTTTATCCGGTTGAAGAGCCCCATTAAATTCAATAGATAGATTATAAAGTCCTGAATTGATCTCGTTCTTTATAGGAACAACAAGCATTTCATATTTCGCGACCGTAAATGGAGGCAATAATTCGATTTCATAGTTCTCTTCGCGATCATAAGTTTTTAGCTCGATATGAGTAATATTGAGATCCTTTTGATGAAGGGCAATTTGGCCTCTTTTGTCTAAAACATCTATAAGGATCGTAACTTTACCCACGAATGTACCATTGTTAAGATCGGGATATAAATAAATATCATAGTGAATCGGTTTGACTTCCTTCGGTAATCTGAAAGTATAATCATCGTGTTGATCGTGGCTCATGATGGCGACCGTTTCCAATTTACTTGGATCTGTAAATAAATAGATCTTAATCAATCGCGAATTCATTATGCGAATAGAATATGAATTGATAATATTATTTTGATATCAATGGACTAACGTATAACGTTACCGAGAAAATAATTGAGAGTCATCGTAAAAGTCATCTTATCTTTACGAAAAGTAGCGCAAACAAAGTCCGTCGGATAAATTTCATTTGTAGATTCTTCGATAGGTTTAACTCGTGATATAACTTTTATCATTAATACATTTATCGAGTTTTAAATGAATCGAATTGGTTTATAGAGTTATCGTACGAAACAATGTTGTATTTCGAGTGCTTTTTGTTTAAGATATTTCTTTGGAATCAATATAAACGTTAAAGCGTATTCAAATAGCGCGCCAATAATACTTTAAACCACGTGATCAGTGATGAATGCGATTTTGACGGTTCTCTCCGGTTCTTTTATTATTTTGAGAACATTAGAATTTCTTACCGTATCGATAACTGGCAGCCTCGACTTTCTGATCGAGGATAACAAGAGTGCCGAGAAAAGTACAGGTAACGCTTAGAACAAAACAAACAGCACAAGTGAAACAGAGAAAAGCTGTACCTCTGTCGCCACGTTGGTGCGACTTGAGCGTCTTTACTGCACCGCTACGACTCATAGCTCCACCTGTCGATCGTATTGCAAAATTGTAACTCATTGAAGTTGCATCCGTCTCAGTCGTTAATTCAACATTTTTTTTTTCAATTTACCTTTCGTATTTCTTCAAACAAAATCGCTCTTATAATCCGTCTTCTTTTTCGTAGACTATTATATATCTATCCTGAAATTTTTATAATAAATCTTTTTAAAAATCTTTTATCGGATTGTCGAAAACGAACGAACTAGCGAACGTTATATATATATATATATATATATATATATATATATATATATGTATTTTAATTTAATAACGTAATTCATTCGCGTATCAATTTTGAGATCAGTCATTTGAAAATATCTCCCTCGTTATTAAATTATCCAGCTCAGGTAATTTATCAAATCAGAGCGAAAGCAGTCCTGCTGCCTTTGTTAATATAAATAGAATAATGATCGAAGATTACTCGGTTAAATGTATAGCAAGTTGCACGTAGTATCACTTTATAACCTTTATGAAATATTCCATTTGTTTTACGATAAAACTCTGACAATCAAACGAAAAATCATTTTACTCGATTAAAAATATATCAATAACGAATTTCACAATTTGATCACACGTCTCTTTAAAAAAAAAAAATATATATATATATATATATATATATATATAATCTTCGATCAAAAATGTAACCTTAAATATTTCTCACTTTTTTTTTTCTTTACATTTCATTAAACATTTTTTAAAAATCACTTTGCTTTTCCTAAGAATTTTTTAAACTACACACACATATATATATATATATATATATATATATATATATATATATTAACAAAATCGAACACTCGAACACACTATATATTTTTGATTTCACTAAAATCCGATTCGTTTCGATCGTGCATATGTTCAAATGGTAACACTTTCAGTTTCAAATTGATTATAAATACACTAAACATTATTTAATCTTAATACTGAATCATTTAATATTATTATCGTTCATCGTATTGATTTATCTACGATAAGAACCGCCTGTTTCATGATTGTAAAATCATACCTTATCGTGTCGCGTTTGCTCGTATAATGTTCACTCGTGAGCTGTTACCATCACTTTCTCTCGGTTACTACTAAGAGATGCTTATTTGTTATTCTTGTTTCTTAGAGTACTTACAGCTTACGAAGCTACGACTTAATATTATCAGAGCACAAGCACAAATGAAAAATCGTATTTACACAGGTTATTTATTACTGGCTGATATAATAGTTGTTCGTGTACGTAACTTTCACTTCGTTCGACCTTTGATCACAAACGTGATCGTTTTATACAAATCAATATCGAACTGCACTCGTTCAATCGTCTTTTTATCTTTATTTTATCTTTTATTATTTATTTATACGTTTATTCCAATAATATTTTTTTATGACATATACGAATACACCGAAAGTTTTTCGCGAAAATAAAAAAAAAAAAAAAAAAAAAAAGAAATAAATAAAAAAATAAAAAAAATAAAAAACCGCGTGCATAGAAATTATTTCTAACGCACGTTCGGGCAATTTAATTCAATACAAGGAAGAACTTATGACGAAATTCGTTCTCAATTCGAGACATGACTTGCATTTAAATTTGTTAAGCACTTAGATCCAATTAGTCTGACTAAATTTAACGTAGACTTAAAACTATTATCCTCTGAAATAAATTAAATATTCATCTGCATAATACATTATCTGCTATTCTTATATATATATATATATATATATATATATATATATATAATTTATAAATGGAATTATTTTTTGTTAAAAAATTATCGAAATGTCAAGTAAAAAATATTATTACAATATCAAATACGTATATTGATAATTAAGTAAATAAGAAATAGAAATGCATTCCAATAAAATAATTTATTTGTAAATGCCTTATCAACTTTGATTTACCATTTCAGGAAATATATATTACATATTAAGAAAACAAAATTAAAAAATTTAAATAAATATATCTAAATAAATTATTCTATATAATAAATAAAAATATATATATATATATACATATATACATATGCAAAAAAACCTGCTCGTATATATCTGAATAAATATTTCAAGACTGGTTGAATTTGCAAGAAAGTTTAATAAGAGAAATTTGCATGACTTCGAATCAGCTACAAATTGCATATAAAAATCTTTTTTTACTTTTGACCTTTTCGAATTGCCTGGATCAATATAGATTTTTTTTCTAATGGATATCTATAATTTCATTTTTCCATATTCATCGTTTACGAGATAATCGGCGCTAAAGCTTCATTTACGTAATATATATAATTTTGGAAATATATGATTAAAATTAGATCAATAAAGTTAACTACTTTTATATAGAAACAAAGTAACGTGAAAAGAATCCATTGCTATTTAATAAGTTCCTTCGTAATATCGCTTTGTATCCTTCGAAATAATTATCAAAAATATTTATACAATAGGGAAATTTATTACGAAAAAAACTGTTTCCAAATAATATTGAAAGATTTTAATCACACTTATTTAATATCTTTGCATCTTGAATATCTTCAGGAATCATATCGCTATCGTCCCAACCCCAAACATTATTGCTCGCATGCTCGTATTCATGATCGATAAGGTGATACTTTGTACCATCTCCCGTCCGAGCTGCTCGCCGTTGAATCATTTCGGGAGAGACTGTCTTGAGATCATAGGCCCAACCGAGTTTCGCGAATCCGTCGATCACTGCTGTCGTGAAGTTCATACCATAGTTATTTAACTCTGAAGTTTTGTAATCCCACGGAAATACGTGATGATAATTGTGCCAACCTTCACCGATTGCTGTTATACCAACTGAATAACTGTCAGTTGGAGAAATATATCTGTAAAAAGAAAATATTGATAGGTATTATCTTTTAAGAAACTCTCTATGTAATACAAATCCATTTTAATAACAAGGTATTTGCATTGTTAATAGAATTATTTCATACGTTATTTTATCGAAAATCGAATGATAAAATTCATATTGCTACAAAAAAGAAAATTTGTAAGTACCTGTCATATGGTTTCATACCCCATATATGAGCAACAGAATTCACTAGCCAAGTAATGTTCAAGCACGTTGTATATCTGAAAATAGTGAGGTACCAAGCGTATATCGGGCGCTCTCCCCAGAAATAGGAGGGTATCCATGTAGGGATGATGAAACAGAGGAGTGGCATAAGAACGATATAGAGTCTAGAAAAATTAAAGCAAGAAAATATATCGATGTAGTAGTAAAAATGACAGAATTCAAAGATTAATACCTACTTTCGTTGCCAAACAACTATTGGATCTTTCTCGAGATCGCTCATATCGATCGTAGCACCTTTTTTGATAACATCAGGATGTTTTTTTAACATCAGCCAGCCAATATGCGAAAAGAAAAAGCCTCTCTTTGCGTTATGGGGATCTGCATCAGTATCGGTGTACTTGTGATGGACCCTATGGTCCCTCACCCATTCGTAAATATGATTCTGCAATATCAACAATTGCAATTACTTTTTTGCTCTATTGCATCAAGCTTATATGCCTATTTTGTATAAATTCAAGTTTCATAAATTATAATTTAATTGAATCCTGTTTCAATTATAAGTTTTCTTCATACTATATAATTCAGTGAAATAATCGATTCTAATACGATATTTAATCATTTTAGTAACGATCTTTTGTTTATTTTTTTAGTTAATATTGTTCTTCGTAATCACTATTATTTATTATTATATCAAGTTTTTCGCGATTATTTCTTATATTTATACGTGCAAATGGAAGAACAACGAATAGACTTACTTGAAAAGCAATGGTTTGACAAATCATCAGAATTACTCTCATTGGCCATTTCGCTTTGTAAGATTTATGAGTCCACAATCTGTGAGCACCAGCAGTTATACCAACTAATCCAGTATACAATGTGAATAAACCTGAAAAGAAATAATCGAGTATAGTAAAAATTTTTTTGGAAGCATTTCTTATATTTTAATATAGTTTGAATTTGTCATATTTGTTAATAAATGAATGATTTCTGCTTACAATAGAGCGAGAATTTATTATTTTTATTATCGTGAAGTGATTGATTGCGATAACAGATTGCTTAGCGAAACACGAGAGTAATGGAAAGTCAAAATTAAAGAACTTACAGAATATGACTGTGTACCATCTCACTACGGTGAAAAACAAATATGCTCCATACATAGCACTGATGTGAAAATAGAGAAAAATTATCACGTTTCTCCATACAATCTTCCACTTATATTTTGGCTCCGACTTTTGCGATTTCTGTAAGTTAAACATTGGCCAGCTTTCTTCCTGTATTGTAGAATTTTCTTGAAGAATATCCTGTTGAAGTTCTTTCAGAGATAAAGTCGTCGAAATTTCGTGCAAGTCTTTTACCATGAAGAATAATCTAAAAAATCAATGATATCAGATTTTCTCGTGAAATATTCTACTATATGATATCGATATAGTAGCAAGTTTGTAAAGTTTTGTAATATTCTAGGATCAGTCGATTTTGATAGTATTAGAATTTTGAAAAAAATATCTAAGAACAAAGAAGTAAGAAACCACGAAATAAAAGAATCCAGTAATTTAAATATAAAGTAGATACATCGCTAGTACATTTGTAACTTAATTTTTGTTTTAATGACTTTTCATATCTGTTTTAATGACTTGCTTTGCATTCATATCCATAGTTAGTCTATGATTCACAAAAAATTCATGGTCATGAATTCAAAGTTTTATTACGCATTCATATATGCGATAACAATACGTATGTAAATGTAAGTATATTTCAATAATATTTCCTTAAACTAAGAAAATTCTTTATAGTTACGTAAAAAGGAAATAAAAAAGAGAGAGAGAGAGAGAATAAAGACTCCAACCCTTCTCCTTGGTATGCTTGGTTATTTGTAAACATATAATTATTTGTTTTTTTTCAAGCTCATACAAGAATACGATATGAACTGAGTTTTGAAACTCTTCGATCTACAATCCTTTCTACTTAAATTCTTTAAAGTACATTTAATAAATTTGAAGGTATATTTGACATAGTTGTTTCATTGTTATATATCATTTTCCACATATATTAAAACTTTATTAAGCTCGTTATTATCTATAATAACGAATAATTATAATTGATTCAACGTAATCTAAAAAAATTTTTCTCGTCGTTAACGATCATCGCGGGTAATAAGAAATTCGTAAGAAACTAGTTTTTGAAGATATTCCTTCTATTTATATTTACTTTCATTAAAAAACATATTTCGAAATAAATTATTTATAATAATCGTAAAAGCGCATCAAACAAAATAAAAATGAAAGGAACGAAAGTTTTTCTGACAAACACGATAATTCGTTAATGTTCAAATTAAAGTTTGTAAAGCTTGTGAGCTGTGTTTATAAATTGTTAAGGATTAAACTCACATAAGTCTTTCGATTGCTGCAGAGAAATGTTTTTGAAACGTCTGGGTTGAATACACTGGCAAAAAAAAAAAATTTCCGAAGTTTCACTATGATCAATTAGCAAAAAAGTTTGTAATGAGCTGTGTTGATAATCTTAAAAGCTAAACTCACGTAAGCCTTTTAATTGATATGAGGAAAAATTTCTTTTGCGTAGTACGGTTACTATTCAATAGAACATTCAAAGTTTAACTAAGAGCAGCTAGAAACTTTTCATAATATGTTTCTTATGATTCGAGGATGACGACTATATCTGCGTAATAATCTTAATATTATGGATATAGTAGGGATAGATTATTTTGTTGTGGTGGGAGAAATAGCAATTATTAATGAAAAATTCACACTATGTGCGATGTGAATTTATAAAAAGTGATTCGTTTTAAGTCGAAACGACACGGAAGAATGACTTGTGTATATTCAAAATAGAAACATAGAAACTTAAAAGATTTCCTGTTTCTACGTACTATAATGGATTATTAATATATTATAGATATAATAGATATAATAATTTATAAATTAATAGATATATTATAATTAATAGATATAATAGATATAATCATTTAATACTGTTATTTAATGGATAAGATTAACATATTAAAATTATTAAATGGTGAAAAAAATTGAACGTAAAATCGAATTACAAGTGCGAAAAATAGATATAAATCTAATATATCACTTCAATATATTTCAAATGACCTCGAACGAGATATTTTCGTCATACTACGAATACATTAATACGTTAATAATATTTATATAAATATAAACAGATATTTAAGATAAGTCATCGATGTCAGATTTTAATTGTATTGTTAATTTTCTTCGAAAATAATAATTATCAAAATTAACGTCTGAATAATAAACTCGATTCATAGTTGTTAATAATTCGATTTCATAGTTGTCTTCGCGATCATGTTTTCAACTCGATGTAATAGTATAAGTAAGTTTGAGATCTTCTTGGTGAAGGGCGATTTAATTTTCTTCGATAATTTGAAAGTCTTATTATTCAGCCGATCGTGGTTCACGGCGGTATCTGTTTACAATTTATTTTGATTTGAAAATAAAGGTAATTTGAATCAATTATATTTACTACGTGAGTAGAATATGAAGCGAGAAAATTATTTCAAAACAATTATCATATAACATTAGCAGGAAAATAATTAAGAACCATTCAACAGATTTAATTCCTCAAAAAGTATTGTCAGACGTCTATGATCACAAATATTTTAATAGTTTCAGCTCGTCATCTAATCCAATCATTAATAAGTTCAAGTTGAAATTTATCGAATTTTATACTAATCAAATAAGTGTATTGTAAAAAACATTCCGATTTGTCATTATTTCTTTTTAATCGAAATTTGCTGAACATATTCGACCAGCACAGTAATGCGCTGATTAACGTGATCGATAATGAATCCTGTTTTAATGAATTTTTGAATTATTCCGTTGTTTCGCGACGAATACGAGAGGGATATCTTACCGTATCAAAAGCTAATAACTTCAATGTTTTCATTGATAAGAACCAAATTAAATATAAAGTTATCAGATAAAACAAAATGCATAATTAAAGTAGTACATCTTTCGGTACGTTCTTGCAACTACTTGCATCTATTGCTATTACTCTGGTATGATTTTTTGGCGCCATCTGTCGATCGTTTTATCAATTTATAATCCATCTAAATTGGATCCGTATTAGTTGATAAATTAAATATATTTTTCATCTCAATATATTTTTTGCATTTCCTCACAAAATCAATCTTATAATTCGGCTCGTTTTTCTACATTATTATTTAACCATCCTAAAATTTTTTTAAGAGATCTGTTTAGAAATTTTTTATTTACTCATTAATTTCTTAATCAATGTTTTAATAAAATCAGACATTTGAATGAATTATATAGTTTAATTTCATAGAACTCCGATACGTTTTTTTTTTACATTAATCGAATATTTCAATCATACAGACATTTAAATACTTACATTTTGAATTTTCGATTAAAAGTATATTAATATTTAATCGATTATAAGTACACTAATATTGCTTAATCTCAACTCTCAATGAAATCATTTGGTATCCCTATTGTTTAGCGTTTTTATTTATCAACAATGCTAAGAACAATATGCTACAATGTTGAGAAAGTACCATATTATCGCGTTGCATTAACTTGTAAAATATTCTTTAATGTGCTAATATGCTTTTTTTCGATAGATAAACACGTTTATTTTGTGTTGTAATTTCCCTTTTATTTACTTAAGACTCTTTTATAGCTTACGAATGTATATTCTAGCTTATGACTTATATTTTCTCTTTTCTCAATGCAAGCTCAAATTAAACAATATTGATAATTATATAGATCATAATTCAACGAATTAAATAATGAATCATGAACATAATTCTGATTTTGTTTGACCTTTAATCACAGGCGTGATCATTTGAAATAAATTAATGTTAAACAGCACTCGTTCAATTATCTTATTTTTTTATTTTGTTTTGTTTTCTTTTTTTTATGATTATTCTAGCATCTATTATAACATTTACGAAATTATCGAAAGCCATTCTCAAGAAAAAAAGAAAGAGCATTTATAAACATATTTCAAGCGAATGTCCGAGTAATATAATTCAATATGAAAGAGAAGATTATGACGATATTCTTTCTTAATTTTAAGTGCTATTTACATTCAAATTCGTTTAGCTTAAAATGAATAAAATAATAGGCTCAACATTGTTCTAAATGCGACTATTTGCCATTAAAAAATGTCAAATAAGCGAAAATTAGGCACTTACATATTCAAATAACATAAATAGCGCACAAATATGCATCCGAATAAAATAATTTATTTGAAAGTATCATATCAATCCTTATTATTGTATCATTTTAGGAAACATATGTTACATAGAAAAGAAACAAAATAAACACATCCTTATGTAATTCTAACAGCCATTTCGATCATAATTACGCTGTTTTTTCTATGAATTTCGTTAAATTTAGTATAATTCTATAGCATAAAAAGTAGCCTATTATAAATAATGTATTCATATCGCATAATGGTATGCCGCTACTATACTTACAAGGCAGATAGCTATCTCGCAAAAATTTATATTGCATGAGTACGCAATAATTCCGAACGAACAATTTTTAACTAGATACCGAAACTTCAGTTAATTAAAAATATTTGTCTACATATAAGTAAATGTTTTAAGGCAAAACATCGATATCGGATTATCAATGAATTGTTAAAATTTTCATCGAAAACGATCATCATCGAGTTCGACGTATGTACAGTAAACTTCAGTATAACACGTGGAGTAACATTTTTTGTGTTATATGAATAAATTTTTTATCCAAAAAGAGAATTGATTCTCGAGAATTCTCTTAAGATAATGTGTTCGGAAGACAATATGAAACTTGAAATGACATATTTTATAAAATTGCTTACAGCAATCGCGAATATTATTTATTTGAGAAACCTTCGTAGAGCAAATCAATCCAATTTCTGAAAGTTAGGTCGATTAAAAAAAAAATTCTTTTTTCCCTTTTCTCAAATAGTCATTTGGTTAATTTTTCCAAAGGTAAAAGGTCATTCGACAAAAGTCCTATCAAAAATATAATCTACGGAATCATAGGAGAACTACGATCTACCTATATGCGATTTGTGGGAATTAGAAAGCAAATGTAAAAAATAGTTCTAGTATCACCGTCGCTATGTATTCCAGATTTTTAATTGACGATGTTAATTCACTATTACTTCATGTGTTACCCTTTTTTCCATATATCCAAAAATTCAACGCTAAAACTATGATAAGTAATATATATGGTATTCGAAATAAATGATCGAAAATGAAACAATAAACCTAATTATGCTAGTACGTAAACAATATTACATTAATAAACTTGAAAATCGACCGTTCTGTTAAAAGTTTTTTTTTTTCATTTCCATGCCATTTTCTTTTTTTTTTTTTTTTGGTAATAATCCTTCAACGAGAACGTAAAAATCCTCCAAACAATAATGAAAGACTTTAATCAGACTTATTTAATATCCTTGTTTCTTGAATGTCTTCAGGGATCATATCACTATCGTCCCAACCCCAAACAGCATCATTATGCGTGTGTTCGTGTTGATCTTCGATAAGTTTGTATCTTGAGCCATCTCCCGTTCGAGCTGCTCGTTTTTGAATCATTTCAACAGAAGCAGTCTTGAGATCGTAGGCCCAACCAAGTTTCGCGAAGCCGTCGATGATGGCCGTCGTGAAATTCACTCTATAGTTGCCCAACTCTGCGGCTTTGTAATCCCATGGAAAGACATGATGGTAATTATGCCAACCTTCACCGATTGCAGCTATACCAACTGAATAACTGTCGGTTGGAGAAATTGAACTGGAAGAAGAAAATAATGATAAAAATTATTATATATTAATATAAATGATATATATATATATATATATATACACATATTTACAATCCGAATCTATTTTATTAATACTTCATTTTTTTTATCAATTCAATAATTTTTCATTCGTTATATTACTAAACGCGAATGGTTCAAGTGATATTAGAAAAGAAGAAAAAATTGCTACATACCTGTCAAACGGTTTCATACCCCATATATGAGCAGCAGAATTTACGAGCCAAGTTAGATTCAAGGATAGGGTATATCTGAAAAGAGTTAGATACCAAGCATACATCGGTCGTTCTCCCCAAAAATGCCATGGTATCCACGTGGGAATGATGAAACAGAAGAGTGGCATAAGGACGATATAGAGTCTAGAAAAATAAATATAAAAAGATATATTAAGGTCCTAATAAAAACGACAAAAATTCAAAAATATTCAATTATTAATATTTACCTTCGTTGCCAAACAACCACTGGATCTTTCTCGAGATCGCTCATATCGATCATAGCACCCTTTTTGATAACGTCAGGATGTTTTTTTAGCATCAGCCAGCCAATGTGCGAAAAGAAAAAACCTCTCTGAGCATTATGAGGATCGGCATCAGTGTCGGTGAATTTGTGATGGACTCTATGATCTCTTACCCATTCGTAAATGTGATTCTGTAATATTAACAATTCTATTTACTTATTTGTCTTTTCGCAACACGTACACGCGTGTATCATTCTTTATCAATTTAAATGCTATGAATAATAATTTCATCAAATTCTATTTAAACAAATTTTTCATTATATAAATCAATAAGATAATTGATTTTAATAAAATATTTTATAATTTTATAATTTTAATTTTACTATAACTTAACAGTTAATAACAATGATTTGTTTATTTCGTCATTCAATATTGTAGATTGTTCGTAATATTCAGATTGTTCGTAATCCTGATCGCGGAGAAAAATTATATTTCATTAAATTCCAATGGTCGAGTCCTTTCGCAATTTCTTTCCTTCTCTCGGACGATATTCCTTATTTTTTTGCGACCCTTGTTAATTGTTTAGGAAACTGATATTTTTATTTTACATTTCGAAATCCGGAGTTAAATATATGAAAGACTAAAAATAATTTTTCAAGGGTTAACTGCTCCACGATTTCTTTATCGTAAGAATGTACTAAATTAAAAATATTAATGATTAAAATGTTTCTTGCGGGATTAGAATAAAACGAGCGAATTTTTCGTTATTATATCCTGTGTTTATACGTACGAATAAAATATACTTACTTGGAAGGCTATCGTTTGACAAATCATTAGAATTACTCTCATAGGCCATTTCGCTTTGTAGGATTTATGAGCCCATAATCTATGTGCACCGGCTGTAACACCAAAGGCTGCAATAAAACCTATGACAAACGCTGAAAAAGAAAGAATGGAATATCCTCAAAACGATGAAAAACATTGCTTATTTTTTAATATAGTTTACATCTTTGATATTCGATAATAAATAAAAATCGTAATGAACAGTCATTCAGGATAATAAATTAAGAATTTATTATTATATCTATAATATCATTATTATCATGGGATTGATAATAACGAAACGATCGAATAGCAAAACGTGTTAGTAAAGAAAAATCGATATTAAACGACTTACTGTATATGACCGTGCATAATTTCGCACCGGTGAAGCACAAATAGAGTCCGTAAACAGCGCTGATGTGAAGATAGAGAAATGCTATCACGTTTCTCCATACAATGTTCCACTTATATTTTGATTTAGATCTTAGCGATTTCTGCGTGTCCAACTTCGGCGTGTTTGTTTTTTCTGTTGTTGATTTTTCTTGAATGAGATTCTGCTGGGACGCTTCCAAGAATAAAGATGCCGAAGTACCGAACAGGTTTGGCGCCATGATGACGGATGTTCTGAAAAAACAGTAACATCGTAAATTTATCGTGATCTTTAAACTGTATTAGAACTTTTTTTTTTCATATAATTATGATATAATATCGATTTTATAAATTTTTCAACGAATATCACTCAGTATTAATTAGTTTTTATGATGTTAAGATACTACTTGTTAAAAACAAAAAACAAAAAATAAGAAAAGAAACAGAAAGAAAACGTAATGATCTAAAAGAAATAAAAATCAGCAATTAGAATCAGTAGATGCAACAACATTTTAATGTTTAAAATCCGTTTATTTAAACAAGCTGAGTAAAGAAAGCCCATTCTCAAATAACACCAGCGGTTAACAGCATATTTTTTTACAACGTGTGAAAGCAGCTTTCATTGTCAAGGAGAGATAATATTAACACGTGAGTGCTTTCGATGGCTTTACCAATTGTGAATCCGTTTATGATAATCTGTTCGTATTTCTCTTCTAATAAATCTTCTTCGATGGAAAGCTTTGAAGTAAGAATGTTATTTTAAAAAATAGACTACTAATGGTTCCATTTTTGAAATAACAAATCGATATCGACTAAGAATCCGTTACATTTCTATTTATATATGTTCTCCAACAAATTTACAAACTTTCTATAGACGTATATTATCAATATCGATGTAAATTATCTTTGTATACCTATATATAATATATATATATATATATATATATATATGTATGTATATATATATATATATTCATAGAATGTTTTATTACATTCAGCCTGACCATGCAATAGTATAAATAGTAAAGGAATATTTGATTTCAAGAAAAATCAACAACGGTAAGCTGTTTTGAGATCAATGGGATAAAATTTTTCAACGATATAGAGTTAAGTAAAGGAACGTACTCAACCGTAGGAAATTACTATTAAAATGCATGCGTATATTTATATTGAATATACGTGCGCGCATACATACACACACACACACACGCAAGTATGTATATATATATATATATATATATATATATATATAGAAGATGCGCGTATATATATAGATATATATGTACATTTGTATATGTACGTTGACAATGTGACATTCCGTTAAATAAAGAAAGTTTATGTGAAGTTTGAACAATTCTTCATGACTACATAGAAAAATAAAAAGAAGAAGAAAGAAAAAGTTCTAACCTTACGTTTGGTATATATAAATACGACGAGTCATTATTTGTTCTTTTTTTTTTTAATTTACGCAAGGATGAAATAAACTTTTGACTTCGGTACTTGCCGACCTCGTGTCTACCATCCTTTTTATTGGAAATCCTTTAAAATATATATCATCGATTTGAACGCATTTTTTCACACAGTTAGCTGTGTGTCATTATCATATATCATTTTCCACGCGTATTAAAACTCTATTACGGTGAAATAACGGATAGTTCTAGCCAAGCCAACGTACAAGTTATTTCACGAAGATCTTTCTTCATCGTTAATGATTATCGCGGATAATCAGAAACTCGTAATCCTGACGATTGACATTGCTTCAACTCGAATCTACTTTCGCTAAAAAAAGATATTTCGAAAAATAAAAGAAATGATTTTTAATATTAATAGTAACGACGCACAAACGAGAAAAAGACGTCTTTGAAACGTCTTTTGAAACTTTTAAACGTTGTATTTACAACAATACGTATGAAATTTAATTTACATCACTTAGTAATTTTAAAAAACGTTTTTGTTGAAACTTTGAAGTTAATGACTATTTTCTAGTAGATAAGATAAATTATTTTCTTATGAAAGAGAAATTAGAATGAAATGATAGATATGTTCAAAGGTGATTCCTAATCGAATGAATATTTAAAAAATGGATATAACGTGACTAATGAAAACTCGAGTATTATGTTTGACAAATTATCGATAAGAACACTTAAATAAACGATACCGAGTTGATTACGTTGATAGACATCCATTGCCAAGGTATAGTAACATCAAAACATCAAGCTAGTTCATATGGTATCCTTGTATTATTAAAAAGATGACAAGAATTTCTTATAAGTTATCAAATTTAATTACTTTACGAAACATTTATTATGTATATATACATATATCTCAATTGGCTCGACATATATACATAAATGTATAGAATTTACTTAAATTACTTAATTAAATTTGAACTTAATTTAATCATTTAAATAAATTCGAACTTATCAAATAAAAATATTCAATATCATCGGCGAAACATTCGCCGAAAGGTTCTTTAGGTTTATTTATCAATATTAAATGATATTATTATTCATTGATATATTTTGGAGGAAACCAACAAGAAGATATTAATATAACAGAAATAGTAAATAAAAATAGAGTAATGATTTTTACATAGGGAATTGTAACTACATTTAGAAAAAGGAATAGATACATGCTGTTTGCGTGACTAGATAGAAGGTGAGTAACGTGATCTTCTCCATTCTGTGTTAGTAGTAAAAGTGCTTCAATTGACGTATGTACCAAAATGCAACGGTATATCGATGGAGGATGGAGAAAGAGGATAAAAGAAAGCGAGCTGAAGGAACAGACAGAGAGGGAGAAGACTCTGATGGTGGTAAAAGAGTGGAGCGGGAAAGGAAGAAGGAAGTAAAAGAAGTGAAGTTTCAAGAGACGCAAACGGGTTCTCCAGAAAGGAGGCCAATGGCGCTGTTGAGGTCATTGCCAATCACCGACTTGTTACTACATAGTATCGTAGTACTATATAGTATCAGAGCTGCTCCATTATAAATATACCAACACTTTCTGATTGATCGCATTTTTATCATGATTTGTGCTATTTTTATTTTTTAATTTGAATTCTTGACAAGTCTGTTTATCGGAATTAGGTTAATTATATGTTAATCGAAAGTAGACCTATATATAGATATTTCTCCTTTTTCTTTTTTCTACATTTTTTCACGTTGAGATCGAACGGGGAAATTTAAATAAATTACAATGTAACGACGTATTGCATTTCTCTCTTATTATTAACTATGTTCAATTCAGCCGAAATTTTGATTGTAATCATTCGAGATTTGTAAAACATATTTATAAGGAGGTCATACGTCGATGAAGTATTGAGACGAACGGGATGCTTCTTCGGAAAGTGGACGCACGCAATGAACAAGGATTTGAAGAGCGTGGGTACAGATGAAAGTGACCTAATTGTCGATTTCCTTGTAAGGAACTTCACATAGTAGTTGGCACGCAATCAGACCAAAAAAGAAATCAAACATGTCAGAGTTATCCAAATAATATGATCATTTTTTGATGTTTGATAAACGGCATTTTCGATTCTCATTATATCGGAGTTAATGAATCACGTTACGATGCCGTTTAAGATACTCAACTTTGCAGATTCGCAACGATTTCTCATACTTCGCAAACGTGTCCTTTCGCGATCGTTGCACAATTCCATGGTGCAAGTGCAATTACTCGAAATTGGAAACACACACATATCCAAATGTATATATATATATATATATATATATATATATATATATATTTCGTATCACGTAACTCATCTAGCGAAGTATGTCTTTTAATGATTTCATCTAAACATCGAATAGAAGCTGACGGATAGTAAAAGCTTTTCTCGACGATCATATGAATCATCGTCATTTTCGAAACGTGAATAAAAAGATGCATTGGAACGTTTTGAAAATTGATACATCCATTCGAAAAGATTTTTCAATAATGAATTTCCTTTCGTTATTATATTTTAAATATCCTTACGTTATTATTCTACTATTGAAATAACTTTTGCTATCGAATAATAAATGCTTTCAAAAGCGAAAACTTATAAAAATTTTACACAGATAAGTTGATTAAATTGAATAAATTGAAAGAATATCTTTCAATGTTATTTTCCAACCTGGAAAAAGTATTAACACTTGTTGTTTAGACGTTTCTAGCGAAATTCTGTGATTCTCTCAAGTATTTAATTTCACTCTAGTAAACAGAATCGCACAAGTAAGAAAGTGTGTCGAGCGGAAGGATTATCAGGCGTATGAAGGCACCGAACGAGAAAAACATCGGGAAAGATTCTTGAATGAGTACGTTCTTTGTGATTTTCTTCTTAAATCCGATAGTTCAATATTTGTGTATAAATAACAGAACCAAACAATCAAGTTTACTTTTTAATGAATATATAAATATTTTTATATATAAATTTTATAATATGATATAATGCAATAAGACAAAAATATAATAATGAAAGATGAAATAATGTTTCATGTTAAAAACGAAAGAACGTATTAAAATAATTATACTTAATTTTCTATTAAAAAAACATAGTTCGAGTGGCCTACTTTTGGTATAAAACTCGCTTCTAATATTCATTAATGATTCTAAATTATATGCTATATTTCAAAACACTTTAATACTAGTGAAACAACTTTACACGGCTTGCATTACACCAAGTTATTCCATTTCTTTTTTTATTTTCAGTGCAAACTTTTATTGATTAATTTTTTGATTGTATTGTTCATTATTATATGCTTTCGAAAATAACACACATGTTATAATTATAATTTCAGTAATATTTGATATATACCTGCTTGAAGATATTCTTTGTTTTATACGACAATTGCATATTTTCTATAACGATTGTAATCAACTTCACTTAAACATAAGCTAAGGTAAAAAGATAAAAGATTATTATTTTAGATTCTACGACTCTCATTCGATATTTTAAGACAAAATATTAATTTAAGTTGGAATATATTCTTCTAAATAAATTCTTATGTTATTTGACATTTTATCAAAAAAACATTCTTTCAAAAACTTTTAAGAGTAAAACGCATTTAATTTTATTGATATATATGCTGGTTCCTAAAATACGAAATAAGAAGATAATTGGAAATATGATATATGTCTTGATGTAAATAATACCAAATAATTATAAAGAATGTATAAATTTTACACCATTAACAGTGTAATACACATACGAATGGAAGAGAGGAAAAAGAAAAGAATTAAAGGACATATATAAATTTCTACAGCTATAGAAACAATATAATTAACTTCGTGTAAATGAAACTTGTCGTGTAAATGTGATTTTTGGGAATCAGGTGTGACTGACAGCTCGATAAACACAATCATGTAAGAAAATCGTAATTTTACTACTTCTCATAATACAAGTTAGTACGTACATTGTCGCGTTAATCAATAACTATAAAAATATTTAAACGAATCACGTGGTCGGAACTGCCACTTGTTAATGATAAAAATAAATAGATTAAATAAAAAATATAAAATGATGAAACACTTACAAAGAAATATCGATGATCCAAGTTCGAAGTCTTTGAGACTCCCGGATGATAAGGAATACAGAATTGACAGATTATTGTTATTTTCAATATACGAACTCAAATTTTTAAATAACGAACTCGCGAAAATAAGCTTCGTTTAATAATAATCTGAATAATGAAATAATAACGAACGATTGGAGAGAAATAAGAGGGACAAATGAAAAAGCAAGAGAGCAGATTCACCCAATACGACCGATCAGTACGTATGATTCTTAATAGCAAACACCAAGTGATCTGAGTCGAAGGCGAGCTTGCTACAAAATACCGACGTGCAGGAAAGTACGTCCTACTTATCAGCATTGGCCGCTAGACTAAACCACTACCACTGTAACGACTACGAAGTTTACAAGGGGAAGAGTAAAAGGCTGTTCACCATCTCCTTTTCGAATTATGAGTGACTTCGATGGCGGACAGGAAAAAAAAAAGAAAACAAAAAGGAAAAAAAAAAAAAGATTCAAAAGCGAGTTAAGAGAACATTGAAGCTAAAATTATCATTACAAGATTATCTATAATAAAGAAAAACGTATCATTATTGGCTTATTGTTTAATAGAGATATGTATATCATTGCTTTATCAAATCTTCGTTAAATGATTTTGATTGATTTTGATTAAACGATATTGATTGACACTGTCGTAATTTTTGATGGAATAAAAGTCCAACTATAAAAAGTTCGAATTCAAATAAAATAAGAGTGTTTTGGCATGTAAACAATTCATATTAATGTATGACTTGTTTTATGACAACTGATTATTTATATTTATTGTATACGTTAAGAAACAATTATTTTTACAGCAATAAGAGAATCTTATCAAAATGTAATAACGTTGATATTCTTCTCGAATTCCATTGGAGTCTTTTTTGCATCTACTTACACGGACACACACATATAGACATATACATATAATAACACGTATAAAAATAAAATAGTAATAACATGACAAAGCTACGAGAAAACTTGCTACTAATAGATAAACGTGCCAGCCTAAAAATTACTTTAATTTATATCTAACTAAATTTATTTTTCGGGTGTAGTTATTCGAAAACTTTCGATTTCGTATAAAATCAATACCTACCCTGTTACAACTTCGCTAAACTCGGCTGTATCTATGATATCAAGGGAATTTCTCCCTTTTGATTCAGATGCAAGCAGCTCGAAGAGAAGATGGCACGAAGTATCAATTTATCGAAGATCAACACGAGCACACACACAATGATGTTGTTTGGGGTTGAGATGATCGTGATATGATTCCTGAAGACATTCAAGACGCAAGGATTTTAAATAAGTCTAATTAAAAGTTATTTTGTTTGGTAAAAAATAATTGCAATAATATGGACAATCAGAATACTAGCCTATACTTCAGTATGTACCAATTAAATATCTTAGAGCAAATTGATTGTGTGTTTTATCATGGATCGAACGTACACTTTACTCATAACAAAATATGATGTTGTAAATTATCAGTTGCATTTAGATATTATGATTTAGCATAATTCATAACATTATAAGCATAAAGTTTAGAAATCACTAGTGGAATACAGCAACCATGCGTTGATAAATGAATATGCTAATCCTAATTAACGAATATATTAATATAATATAAGACGTCGTATGATATAAAATTGAATACAATTTTGAAGTGATATATCTTGAAGTGATATTCACAAGCATAATCATTTAATAGAATTCATTTATATATTCTTCAATATTTATTATTCTTCAAATAAATCATGTTAAAATAATACTTTTTTACATTGTATTGTACCGGTACGTTTTACGATTAGATAATCTTTGATAGATTAGATAGTCTTAGACGATTAGATAATCTTATAAATGCTTTATTACAAAATTATAGCAAGAATTAAATTAAATGATAACGACCTTGTTAATATTATTAATACGGTATTATATTTATCATATTTATCAGCAGTAAATATTGAAAGAAAAGAAAATAATAGCAACTATAATCTCATGAATTTCATGTGTGTTCAGTCGAAGAAAATAATAATTTTCCATTATTAATGCTATGGATCAATGAAACTAAATAGGATACTTTTAATATCCATAATAATAGTATGTGGTTACAACAATCACCATGCAATATCGAAGAAAAAGCTTTTCAATGCCTATTCAAATGCAATGTAAATTATGAACGTTTTGAAATGGAATAGTAATATCAAACACAATAGATCATCGTTATGAAGTACTATGTTAATAATAAGAATTTAATTTTTCTTAAAGTTTTTTAATGAAGCATTTATATCTGTGTTAAAAATATGGAATAACATTTATTCTGTATTTTTAAGTAAAACAGTTTTCAGTTAAAACAGAAATAATCTCTATAAACAAAATTATGTAAAAAGAAATGTTTAGAAAATCATACAGCCTTTCTCTCTCTCTCTCTCTGTCTCTCTCTTCCCCGAATAAATTTTTTCAACCAATCTATTTTATCTACTTCCTAGAACTCATTCTAATGTAAAAAACCAACAAATACAATACATTTAACACGGAATATCAGGTATAATGTTAATGCCGCATATAATGTAAAACATAGACTCCATTGAAGCAAAAATGACGAACATTTTACTTCTTATTGCTCCACGTTCTAAAATATTTTCAACAAATAACTTGAATGAATATCTTGTCCAAATTGAAGCATATATATTGAAGAAAAAATATTTTTGATTCGTTTCGTCAAATTTTGTTGTCACGTTTGATCACGATTTTTATATTTTCCTTTGATCTAATAACATCAACCTGAAGAATTATTCAATAAGAAACAATGACTTTTGAAAAATAAATGGAAAATTTCTCATTGGTTTCAATGATTTAAAAGTTATTTCAGTAAGGATTCAGTAATTCAAAGTAAGATTTAAAACATATTTACTTCGAATTTTACTATTATCCCGATAGTGATTTGTGCAAAAGATACAAATTAATGATATTTTTAAAACCTTTCGATTTTGGCTATGATAAAGAGAAATATATAGATCTCATTTAAAAATATAGATTCGATCCTGTTAGATAATTATTATAACAATGTGAAAATTGGAAAAATTAAACAGAGTACAGAAAATATGTAAGAGTTCAATGAAAAACAATTACAATATTCTGTTTAATGAAAAGTATTCTAATAATCATATACGTGATTGAGAAATTCAAATAAGTTAATTTATATTATAAATAATTTATTATCATAGTTAACCCAAATAATTGAGCAAGCATCGTAATTATGCTAACAATGACGCTATTAAGTTTTGTCTTTATTTTTAAAATGAAAAAAGTTTTACAATGAAAGGAAGTCTCACGGTATTTGAAATGATCTGGAATAAATACATATGCTTTTGATATACATTGCGATTGTTATCATTTTCCTTATTATTTATTTATACCTAATTAATAATTCATGACCTCTTTACTATAAAATAAATCGGTTTTAAATTTCGAAGAAAAAAATTTTTAGATATTTCTGTTACGAAGAAGTATTGAAAGAACCGAAATATCCAGAAAGAATTTATTGCCGTCATTAAAATCTACTAGAAACGAAAATCGCAAAAAAAAAGTATGACCTACAAAAAGCTATAGTTCGTTAAAACGCATTGCTTTCGTTTTTGCTTTTCTTATTTACACTGGCAGTCACAAAGAGGTAAATATAACTTCTCCGTTAGATGGATGTTACGTTTTACGACATCATTGCTTCCAGATAAACCGTTCGGATAACACACTTTTCGACATAGAAACAAAGGGGTCGACGACATTCGAACGAATCACAAAATGAGGTGGATGATTTAGAGATGAAAAAATGCGAGCGAATGAGAAGTTATCGCCATTTTGATCGGCAAAGAATTTATGAGCATGCTGCTAATGTTCCACTTTATATCGACATCAAAATATTATTACCAGAAGTATATTGATTATATATAAATAAATAAGTTAATTAAATTAAAATTAAATCAATTTATTATATATATATAAATTATTTATTATATATATATATATATATATGTGTGTGTGTGTGTGTGTATGTGTATATAATAAATATTGAGTTAATAAATATTCTATAGCAAAATAGGATACTTCGTTTAACATAAATAATACGATATAAATATAATGTTAATACTAATCATTCTCTAACTATATATTTTAATTTTTCATTTCACTCGTGAACGTTTCTAAGAAGGAGAGAGTAAAGGAGGACAAGAATGTATCGCGAAAAAAAAGATGAAAGAAAAAAAGAAGAAAGAAAAGAATACCTCAAGGTTTATCTCTCAAACCTGACCAACTCTCCAATGAGAAAAGTAATATGCGATAAATATAGTCGAGAAAAATCACTAGGATGTGTCGAAATATAGGAGACCCTACCTTCCTTTTTTCTTCTTCATCTTAGGTGTCACACGTATCTCTCTTGTCAAACATTTACCATGCATAAACTTCTATTACATAGGGCAATATTGAATTTTTGTTAGTTCGAGCTCGGACTTAGCGCGATTTCTTCAAGGATTTTCCTCTCCGTTTTATTAGTTATTCCCCGCTTTATTTTTTTTTTATTTTTTTGACAATAACAAATAAATATGTAGATCGAAAATTTAATCATGATCGAACTGAAATTATATTTCCATTTCGAGACATTTCGATCGAAAGGATGGAATATTAAAAGGACGTATTTTTTCGTTTTCATTTTTGACATTGTTCGCTCCGTTTAAACGTTCTAAAATTATTCTCGAATTGTTATCCGTTCTTAACGCATCATACGTGTAACTTCTATGGTACAATCGACTAGAAATTTTCCTTTATCGGTAAAAATCGTCAAAATTCGTTCTTTTTTCTTTCTTTCTTTCTTTTTTTTTTTTTTTTTCTTAAGAATTGTCATAGAATTCTAACTATTTGCACATCTGTTAATAAATTTAGATCATGAAAGAAAGAAAAAAATCACTGGTTATCACTTAAGTTAAACATTGGAAATATATCGAAAATTAAAACATATGTTTTATAACGCTATTCGTCATGAATTTAATTATATAACGAGTTTATATAGCGATTATATTGCAAATTAAAATGCGACGTAAATGAGATTCTTTCTCTTCGATCATATCTCAAAAGTATTTTCGAATGCAATTATGCAATTTCAAAAACATTTATGAATAGTTTTGATTTGTAAAATTGTTATAGTTTTACTCTTTCTCTCTTTCTCTATATCTTTTAATATTATAATGTTAATTAAAATATGCAAAATAGTTTAAATAATTTTAAATATCTTCAAAAATATTGAAAGGAGGTTATGAAAGGAGAACAAGTCTCTTTGGATAAGAATATTTTGAAAATTGTAAAGATATTTGAGATATCTATTGGTAAAAATCGGATGATGGATTTAACGAGGAATTTAAAAAGAATATAGAGAAAATGGAAAGAGAGAGAAAAGAGGAAGATTAAAAGAGATACTTATTAAAAGAGACGTTTATAAAAGAAGAATGGACCGTTCGAAATTTACAAAATGAGGTTGAAGAGTTTCGATATCTTAAGGGGAATAAGGTTATTAAACGGTACCTATCAGTATAAGAAATGTTTCTTTTCACCGGCCAAGACTTATGTGTGACCCGACAGCATGGTATATTAACAAATTTGAATAAAAAACTGCTCTACTTTTGAAAATAGTTGTATAGCGTCTACATTGACACTTCTCTATTGCAATAGCTGTAGCCATAAATATCCCGTTAGTCGGAATTATTTTCGTTCGCACAACAGCTGATTTACGTTCAATCAATTATTACCTAGTAACCTTAATCCTTTGAATGAAAGATCTAAAGTTAATTTTTTGTTTGTATTTATATATGTATGTCGTATAAAAATGTGTGTCATATATATATACATATATATTGCATAAGAAAGATTATTTCGTAGATTTTATTCTTTTAAATAATAACGAAGGATTAAAGTACATTGCCATGATTATTTCATATTTCAACAGGAAAGATATAAAATTAGTTCCCATTTCACGATCAAATTTCGATCGATTTATATTATATGTCCTATCTCTCTATGACTCATTTCTTTTTCTTCGTCATTTATATATATTTAAAAATGTTTCCTAAAAACGAATAATGAAATGAATGTATTTCCATACAATATATCTACGAGAGATAATTTGATAATAATTTACAAAGCATTCTCGAATAAAAATAAACTTATGATTTGTTGAATGTATTTAGAGAGCAATTTGTCAATGATTCGTCAATTTTTCTATAAAGTATTTTATAAAGATTTTATAATCGTTATAAATAAAACTTAAAGTGTCAAGCGAAATTGATAATGATAATGAAATATTATTAATTATTAAATGCCTAACGATGATTGTTACCTATTAAAAGAAAAAAAAAAAAATCGACAAAAAGGATGAACGTATGAATGAAAATTAAGAAAATAACAAAAGACATTTGATTAATGTCAACGAATGATTACCATGCGTAACCTAATTTCAATATGAATAGTATAGAAATCTTTTCGAAAAGAGAATATTAAAACTTCCTCAAGTTTTTATATTGCTTTTTATGGAGATTTCATGATCTTTTGCTTAAGATTTGAATAATTAAAAAAAAAAAAAAAAAAAAAAAAAAAGAAAGAAAAAAAAAGAAGAAGAAGGAGAAAGAAAAGAAAGAAAAATAAATAAGAGATGCATAATAGCATTCGAATAAATAAAATAAAATATTCATAAAATACTGAAACATTAATAAAAATAGAAATACATTAATATTATGTCATACGCACATGCTGTTACGTGATTTCAAATATTTTAAAATCTCTTGGAAATAAAAAAAAAAACCAATAGTTTTAAATCTGTTGAAGAAAGATTATAATCAAGTTATGCTATCTATTGTGTGCTATCTATTCGTTTTTAAGACAACAGAGAAACTATTTATTTCGTTGCCATTTATGTCCGTATGTTTTCTTTTTATAACATTTTTTTGATAACATCTGTTGTTGACAATTCGAAGACTTTTTAAAGATATATCGATGATATTCAATTAATTTCAAAACTATACTAAGATATATGTATGTAATATCGAAATACTCAATGAGAAACATCAATACATATTGGAATTTTACTTTTGACGATACATATTGAATTTTTATTGAACTTCATGTCTATTTTTGATAATGACACTTCTTGAATCGATATCAAATCGAAAAGTATTCGTTTGATAATTCCTTTCCACTGATATATCGATACATGAATAAACAAAGAACGACTCTGTAAACTAAACTAAAGAAGAAACGAAAGACAAATAATAAAGAACAAAGAGTCACTCGTCTTGAAATTTTCATAGAAGTATCAAATGGTTATCGATACTTTCATAGAAGTATCAAACGAATATCAATATTTTTGATATCTATGACTTAGGTATTATTCGATACGGTATTATTTTTTTCAGGCTGGTATCGATAATACTAATTTGATCGCCATATGGAATGTCAATAAAGAGTTCCTCGTTATTGGTTCCTTGGGGAAATATGGTTGTACATTGATATTCATTGTTTGCGTAACGAAGCAACTCATATTTTGTTTTGCTTCGTGCATGCGAAATTATATAAAAAATAAATCGTATCTATAAACATTGAAGAATAAATATCATTACGGAAGATCAAAACTGAAGGACAATCTTTATTCAGTTTATTTTTAATCTTCGTATTACTTAATAATGCTCATGCATTTCTATATTTTATATTATCCCTTCGAGTTTAGTTCGAAATAAAAAGAAATATCTATGCATTAAAAGCGTTCGTAGCTAATTTCTTTCTCTATCTATCAAGTAGAACGAGCGAGCAATTAATTAATTAATTAATTAATGAAAGTCAACGCAATATATCATTTCATATTAATAATGCAGTGTGAAACCTCCAACAGTAGTATTTTTCGATTGAAAAGAAAATATATGACTTTTAATCAAATGAATAGATCAACGTAGATAGACGAAAATTAATGCAAAGAGAGAACATTTGTTTTGATCCATGTAAGTTTCATTTTCAATTAATTATACGTAGCCCCTGTTCATCTATGCCACGACGAAGTATCTCTTGATTGTTCGTAATGATACTTATCCTCGCAAAATACTTCCCAAATCTTTCTGTTATTCTAACGTTGCTAATAGATCCTCGTAATACAGACAAGTTGGATAATGATCCTGTTTTTCGCGAACGATATTTATGCGTTTTAACGAGAAGCAAATCTATCTGTTTGCCGGTGATTGTTACAAATATTTTTAATGTAATTATTATAACAGATATCCGTGTATTATTTATTTGAAAAAAAATCTTAGAAATTTTTGCAAAAATTATAAATCAATTCTCGATTGATACACTATATAAGGAAACTATACCGATTGGAATTACAATCTCTCAAAAATAAATCTTATGAGATTCTATGCAATTGTTGGACATACATCTATAGCTGAATGTTATCCTTATCGTGATATCTCGGAATGATATAACGCGGTAGTTTAATAGATGGTAGGGACATAATATTCTACGCGTTAACAGTGACCCGATCTCCAAATCAGCATGCGTGGGAGGATGATTTCCTACCGGACACGAGTGACATAACATGTACGTATCTTTACCATCTCAAAATGATATTATTGTGAATAAGGTTATCTATCGATAATCGAAAAAAAAAGAAATCTTTTTTGGACATTTGAAACTGATTATCTCAAAACCAGAAACCAGAAACAAGAACTTATTTTTTTTTTTAGGAGACGATTTTTTTAAGGTACGAATGATTTCCTCGATATATATATATATATATATAGACACAACACGCACACACATGCACGCACGAAATAATATTACATGATATCATTACCTCAAAAAAAAATTTTTAAAATCACATTGTGATCACTCAAAGCTTTCACCCAAAAATCACTTTCAGCCAAAAACGAATGAACAATTAGTAATATGAGAAATATAAAAAAAATAATAGATAACAAGAAGACGTCTAAAACTATCTAATTATAAAAGTACTAAAATATGAAAATATTTGATAAACGTAATAGTTACATTCAATTTAAGAAGAAAGGAATGAAAAAATTTGTTATTAAAAAATAAACGTGCAGGACAATAAATTTCTTCGATATTCATCGAATAATTTATATCCAAAATACATTTACGTTTTAAACATTGTGCAAAAGTTATGTAAAATCTTTGAATTTCAAACAAAACCCACAGTTTCTTCAAAATAATATATTGTTATGTTAATTCTTACGTAGGTAAAAATTCCTACTTATACGTAAAATTAAACGCAATTAACACACGTTTCTCTCAAAGTAATATAGTTAACTATATAAGTATAATTATGTGATAAATCTGTCATGACATTATAAATGGTAAATTAATTACATATTACAATACGTCGATTATATCAGTGATTACACAAATCAAATGATTACACAAATCAAATGATTACACACGATAAGATGACTGTCACAAAATTACATCTTATCATAATCTTTATATATAAAAAAAGAAAAAGAAAAAGAAAAAAAAATGTTTATATCGATTTCAAGCGTCAGTATTTTTCAAACACAATACTTTTCAGGATTATAGCACTTTTTACAAAATTCCAAAAAAAGTCATACATGAAAACATGATGAGAAATATGTTTAAAATGATTTACAACATAAATTTTTCTGAATACAGTTTTCTAAGAATTTTGACGATCCAGAAATCAAAGATAAAAGACGGAGAAACAATATGATGATTATCGATTCGTAAAAAAAAAAAAAAGAAAAATATTGATATATAATATATTTCTTGTAGATATTATGTTTAAAAAAATAAATAAATAAAATAAAGATAATTTTGCAAAACAATTTTCACGCAAAGAGAAACGTTTTTCAAAGAAAAGAGGAAAAGGAAACGAAAACAGTTGTGTTATGTTTTCACTTTTTATTTCTCTTTGAATGAACCTATAAACGTTAAAATTATCGGAGAATCGTAATCAGGAAAATTTATGATGTAATCTTATTGGATTGTAAACAGCTTTAATTCTACGCACGATTGAGAAAGGAAGAAAGAGAAAGAGAAAGAGAAAGAGAAAGAGAAAGAGAAAGAGAAAGAGAAAGAGAGAGACAGAGATAGAGACAGAGAGAGAGAGAGAGAGAGAGAGAGAGAAAGACAGAGATAGGCAGAGAAAAAGAGAGAGAGACAAAGAACACAATATAAGTAGATACACGATAACCGGCCTTAACTTTTTCTTGTACTGAAATTTAGCATAATTAATATATATTGTGATAATAATTACCCTTGTAGGAGATCCACATGCGATACGCGTACGAAAATAATTTTCGTCGATTTGAACGAACACTCCCGATCGTTTTGCAAAGAATCATGAATGAAATGGTTCTTCTTTTCTTCTTGCTTTTCTATATCGTTCGAATACTCCGAAAAAATCTTCGAAAGAACGTTCTACAAGCCGACACGTCGACGAAATTCAATCGTTATTTCGAATAATATAGTAATATCTTTTCTCAGGGTTGTTAGAGTTCGTTACCTATCCGTTTTACTTTCTATCTCCTTCTCTCTTCCCTATGTGCTCAATCCGATTGATCCGAAACGCCGTTAACGCCATACACGGCCTTCTTGAGAATTAAATTTCTCGCTAATGCGACATTTCGAGATAAAACGAAATCAATAATAATGGAGGAGTTTTAGAATGATACGGTGTATGGTGTTGTTACATTGTTAAAAATCAATGGGGAGGCAAAAATGGAAATGATTAAAATGTCTTCTGTTTATTACCATGCGAGTTCTTTCTCCGTCGGTAAGTTATCGATACTGAATAATTCAATGTGTTTAGTTATGTTTATTAAAAAATCTAATAGATGATTTTATTTGTAGATAATATATAAAATTGTTTGACAGTATTTAATTTCATTAATTAATTTAATCAATCAATTAATCATGTCTACGATTAGTTTTATCAATGATCCTAAATAATATGTCGTAGACAAGCTTGAAGTCATTGAATCTGTTTGATTACAAAATACAAGATGTATGATTAAAAAGGAGAATTATAAATAGCCATAATTCATAGTAGCATAAATTCTTTGGAATCATTTATTCATTTCATTTATCATTTTAATTCATCTTTAAACGATCATTCATGACGACAAAAAGAGGAAAATATATAAAAGCGAGCAACTTTTATAACAATAAGACATTCAATTGTTAATCAATTAATTCAATTAATTAGTAAATAACTAATTAATAATGAAATATTCTAGCTGTGTAATCGTTAATCTTTATTTGAATGAAATATTATCCAACACTATCGTATAAATTTTCGATCAGTAAGCATGACTCAAGAGATATCGAACCATTTCTATTTAATATCTTTCGATGAAAGTCGTACATGATTATTATTTTAATTGATGCACGTCAAATAAAAAATTCTGAGTGATTGTTAAGCGCCAACTCAGCAAATGTTCCTTGTATTCTTTAACGACGCTATAGGTAAGGAGTACTGTTAGAAAAAACACTTATAAAAAAAAGAAAAAGAAAAGAAAACGATTTTAGTTCCTTCTCAACGTAAAACTTTGTACTTTAGTAAAGGATTCGATGTGCAAGAAAATATATCGTTGGTGTATCCTAATAAAAAAATATACAGTAATTTCGAAAATTCGTACGGTCACGAAATAAATAATAATGTTACGTTTGCTTTCGCTTGGAACGTTCTTAATCTACGACATAGACAGTTTTACTCTTTCCGCTCAAGTCCCATGGGATTATCATTAATGACCATTGTGAAAAGACATTCCATCAATTAATTTGCTCGTACAAAAAATGAAAGTGTTTTTATGATCTCTATCTGTTCAGTTCATTTCTATTGGATAGTTTCAATGGGTAGAAAGAAAGCAATCGAATCGACTTTTATAAGATGATCTCTAGTTTCTGACCGATCGCCCTCTGACACAGTTCATGTAGCGGGATCACTCGAAAGAAAAAAATTCTCTTTGTGTCAGTAGTAACGCCACTTTGTGCTTAAACGGATCTTTTTAATCTTTGTTTCTTCTGCTTTATATTTCCTTATATTTAATTTACTAGTGAAATAATCGTTGTATATCTTATAATACTTACATATATATGTATATCTGTATTCAATCAATAACGGGGTAAGTGTTGAACGAGAAAATATTACGATTAATTATTTTTGTTTTGATAAAGTTAATAAAAATTATTAAGATATACGGACATATATAGAATTAATTTCAATCTCAAAATAAAAACGAGAACTATAAAATTCTGGTTAAAAACTAACGATAAATTACGACCTTTCTTAAATGTTTAGTTCATCCTTCGGTTGAATTTCTAATTTTAGAACAACTCACGCTAAGCGAAATTATTAAGTTGATAGGCAGCAAAAACGAACGTACATAATTGGTTCTATATAGCTTACGTATATATGTACTTACGTAAAACGTAACGTGAAACCGATTTCGCTGAGTTCGATTTTTATTGTCGTTGTCGTCACCGTCGATTATTAAAGACGTATCAAGAAATAAATAGTGGAAAATAGGGGAAAAAAATGAAGACAGTTTTCTTAATGCTCTCGTCTCTTTTCTTCGTATTCGCAAATAGTTGCGTTATGCCATCGCCATTAACGTTGCAATTAATAATTGAGTATGTTAAGTGGAGATCGTGGGATCAGATTGTACTTTTCGATAATCTCAGTTCAAAGAGTAAGTATGATAGAAATTTAATCTTTGCATGTGTAAACATTTTTCCGTATTGCACTTTGTACTTTTAAAGAAAAAATCCTGTGCAAAAATTATTAACACGAGACATAATAATCTGTTAATTTTATATAAAGTTATCGCATTCTTTTTCAATAAGAAAAGCTTAATAGATAATACTTTAACTATTTTTGATTTGATTCATTATCTTCATCAACTGACATACAGCCTGAGAAATTTAAAAATGAAACTTTAAGTAAACTTTAATAACTTTAATGTCCCTCTTAATAACTAGAAATATTTATTAACATCTAAGATGATAATATCATGCCAAAATCAAATTCGATATTCTCGCACGTAGATTGTGTCCTGAGATACGCTCGACCTTTAATGTCTTGTCTTGCTGAAAGAGGAATCAGTGTGTCCATTCAGTCGGCAACAAATCCAAATATACCAATCGCGCTTACGATACGACGACATAGAATTGGTTCTATAGTACTTTTAGATGGACTCAACTTGACTTCCTCAGATAACGTACTTCAAGTGGTAGATATATTATATTTCGAAATAGCTATAGAACTTATTTAATTTGCGCATATCACAAATTTTTTTTCGATACTTAGGCTTCACAGAAATTATTGTTCAACTATTACGTGTCTTGGTTTATGATCACGGCTAGAAATACCGATACCACTATCGACGCCGTTCTGAAGGATCTCAATATTGGTATTGACAGCGATGTGGTGGTTGCAACCTCTTCAAATTCACAGGACGTTATGTGGGAATTGACGTTGAAATATCGGAACAGGTTAGAAATTAGAAATCGTTATAAGTCGTTATAAAAATAGCCAAGGTCAATTGCTTCCATATTGTTACTACGAGTAATATTGTATACCTACATATAAATTATTCCCATTGGAATAATTTCTCTTTCTCTCTGTCCCTTCTCTATCACTCTTTCTCCTCTCCTAAACGTGACCACTTTCATTCTGTAATATTCCCTAATACGATCGTTCAAAAATGATTAACTAGAGTGCGATTAATAACTTTAATGAAAATTTTAAAAACTTTTCCACGTTAATTATGTCGATTCTATGGTGAGATTTTTTTCTTTTATCTCTCTTTTTTCTTTTATTTTTTCTCCTTTTTTAAGAAATAAGATAAAAGAGACGCGTAAGTACTTCTTCTTTTCTTCTCTCTCTTTTTTTTATTTTTTTATTTTTATTCTCCTATTTCAGAACGTGCTCGAATTTCCGACAATACGGCCAACTTGATTTTCAAAATCTACCGGAACGACGAAATTTGGATAGAATGATGAATCTGGATTATATTGGTCGGGAAAATCGTACGATGTGTTTTCATTTCTTGCACGTTTATAAAATTCGTAACTCCGATAATTCCAGTCTCGTCGTATATTCCCTTGGATCTTGGTGTCCAGGATTATTTTTACTAAAGGATCCAATGAGTGTGAAACTAAGAAAAGATTTCAAAGGCTGGCCGATTATATTTGGTGTTTTAAATGGTACAAACGATGGCCAAACGGACATTACCGACGAAGTCGTGGTCAATGATATTACACCTCTTTTAGATTTTGCTGATTCTGTAACGCACGATTTAAATGCCAGGTATAAAGATTGAATTATACCTTCTTATGTAAATTCTTTGTTATATTTTTTAATATCATTCTTCATGCACAATTTTTATATAAATGCTAATGAAATGAATAAAGAAATAAAAATAGAACAAACGTTACAATTTTTCTATAATTACGTTTGTATTATCGAATAAATTATTATTTCGTTTATTTTCCAGCATAGAATTGATACCGCACGATAAACTGGGTACTTTGACGAACAAGATTTGGAGCCATCTTCTCGGTGACGTGGTTGCTGGTACTGTAGATGCGGGATTAGGATATATAACTATCAATGAAGAAAGATTAGGAGATATGACGTTCAGCCATCCTCTTATTCGATACATGTTGGTATCTAACATTTGCATTTATTTTGTTAGTTATTAACAAATTTGTTTACGTTAATTATAGGAGAAATGTTTATTATCATCCCTTGGAAACCGGTACCATGAGAGATATATTTCTACAGCCATTCAATGATCGATTACTTGGTTGCGTAGCAGCCACGTATTTTCTCATCTTACTCTCAATGGGAACGATCATTTACGTGGCTAAAAGAACTTTACATCCTGAAGAAGAAAAGAACGTTGGACTCGGTGAAGCAGCACTTTGGTGTATGAGTATCATGTGCATGCAAGGTTTAACAACAATATGATTATTTAAAAAAATTATTAACAAGCTAATTAAAATATATCGTTTATATTATCCTACGTAGGATCACCTTGGATACCAAAAAGTTCATCGGGAAAGACTCTTTTACTTTTTAGCTTAGTGTTTGCATTGGTCACTTACAATGCTTACGCCGGTTTCATAACTTCGATTCTATCTGTACAAGCCAGTGGAATAAGATCGATTACAGATCTCTTGTTTAATAATTTCAAACTAGGATATAGTATCACCGAAGACGAATATATCCGGGTATGAAGTTCTTGATAAGTAGATGGATTTTTGGTTCCTTTTTTGTTATCAAAATTCTCGTAGAACGTTAACGACAGTCATCTTCGTCAACTGTACATAAAAGCTTTTAACAATCGTGAATCTCGTTTGGGAGCGACGACTGGCCTCATGAAAGCCGCTCAAGGACGTTACGGATTTTTCGTTAGCGCAACTTTGGCACGCCGTGCTCTACGTACAACGTTTATTCAAGAAAGATGTTCGTTGAAGGAACTCCCTTTACCTCAGACGTTTACTCTCGTCGCTTTACCCATGGCCAATACTTGTCCGTATAAAAAAATTATTAATTTGAGGTAAGCCAGACGCTATTGTACTTCGTAATCAGCCGTTAGATTGATTTATGCGTTATCATTCGTAGTAAATAAAAAGTTAAAAAATAAAGAAAAGAAAGAAAAAAGAATCATTTATCAAAAAAATCAATCATTAAAATAGAATTATATTAAATCTTATGATTGCAGTATATTACGCATACAAGAACACGGTGTTCTTCGAAGAATAGCCGAGAGAATGTTACCAGAAATGCCTACGTGCAAAGCACCAACGACGTTTAACAGTGCAAGATTAGCCGATGTTTACTCAGCCTTTTTAATACTTATAGTTGGTCTCATTACCGCTGTTTCTATTGGAATCTTTGAAAGAATTTGGAACAAAAGGAAACAAATGCAAGAGAGCATAGTACGGGGATTTCGAGAGCATCATTTTATTCCTCATATGCCTCATATAAACTTTCATTATCATCATCGACATCATCAGCATCTTGATCATCCTCCTCCTCCTAATTCTAATCGGCATTCTAATCATCATTCTAGCCATCATCGATATCATAACGATCAATCGTTTCAACCTTATTTTATTAACGATCATTCAAATAAACCCGCGACTCCTCTCTTTATAAATTATCCTAATTTTGCCTCAAAAAATAGCGAAACAATTTTGACGAATAAGAAGAGATCCAACGAAACATCGAACGTAGTATCATCGATCGTGAAAGATCGTTCGTCTGCTAAACGTTCATCGTCTATACGAAAACGATCAGCCAAAAACATATCAAAAAAGGCTTTCTGGGCCTCTTTCGTTGGTGTACCTCAAAAGGAATCTAAAGTAACGATCGAAAAACGAGAAATATCAGCTGAGAAAACGATTAATACGGAAAACTCGGAGGAAAGAAAAAGAACAATGACGGAGGTTCTACCTTTCCGTCTCTAAACATTTTTTATTTACGTCTAATTACACCGATTTGCATCATCTACGCTTTTACACTCTCTAAAACATGCTAGTTTAAAGAGTTTTTCGATTTGTCAATATTAATGAATAAAATACAATTATAAAAAAGATACCATAATATGTAATTATAAAAATAAACATGTTTTGCTCTTGTTATTTTTAAAATGCGTTATCTTATTACGTAAAACGTGAAACATCCGAGCGCTCAAATTAATACCGAACGAAATTGTTACGAACTATGAACTTCATATAATTAATAATTACTTACTCTATTTGCTTATATAAAAATGAACACGTGATATTCTGTGAAAGTTAATGTGTCTAAATGATACAGTCAGATAACAATGAATCGTTCGTTCAAGTTAAAATGTGTGTAAATTTTCTTTTACTCTTTTTTCCCATTATCTTCATTCACTTTATCCTTCGTTTTATTTTTGTATAATATTATTTCCCTCTAATCTCTTTCGTTTACTCATTGGATAAAATTTTCTTCAATATTTTCCACGAATGTCAACAGATGACGCTACAAACAGCGCTTACAGCGCCACATCAGTTTAGGAATTATATTTAACCGTTGCCGCGTGTAGCCGGCATCTCAGTTTCTGCGGCGCTGTTGCATCGTTGCCTTGATCCCAGGCATCGAACGAGAAAAAGTGAGATAGAGGGAGAGAGTGAGAAACGTTCAGCCACAGGACATCATCTACTTCCTCTTAATAACTTCCATTTTTCAAGTCAATTTGAAAGAGAAAAATCAAAAGCCATCAGAGAAATCAACGACACGCATGACGTTTCATGCGTGACCTGTAACGAACAAACGAAGAAGCTCACTGACGAAAAGAGAAAGAGAATACCCATTACCGGAAGGGATAAGAAAAGAAGGAGCCAGGTGAGTCTATTTTTAATGATGGAAATTCCGTATACTTTTTACACTTTTAATGATAGGTAAATATTTTTTTGGCACGACGCTGTGAATGTCGTCACGTATCACTTCCGTCCTTCCAAATCCATCTATCCTTTTTCGTATGCCTCGTTTTCTCTCTCTCTCTCTCTCTCTCTCTTTCTCCCTCCATCTCTCATTCTCTCTTTTATTCTGTTTTGATATTAGTCTCTCGATACCGTTCGTTTGTCTTTAGAAAACATTCATTTCGTCGAAAAAACTCGACGAGGACGATGTCAATTGTTCGCTTTGAAAAATATTCTACCTCTCTCTCTCTCTCTCTCTCTCTCTCTCTCTCTCTCTCTCTCTCTCTCTCTCTCTCTCACTCTCTCGCGCGTTTCTCGTTCGATTTCAATCAATCTGCACTTCCTCTCTTTCCCTCCTCCTCTTCTCGTGCTTGTCAATCCTGGGCAATTATCATCGATGGGGATCGGTCGTTTAACCTGTCGATGAAATCAAGTATACGATGGGATCGAAAGGGGAGAGAGACAGCACAGAAAGAGAGAGAGAGAGAGAGAGAGAGAGAGAGAGAGAAAGGGGAGAAAATTTTCTAGTACGTTATAGAAAAAAGCCGGGCAAATGTAGAAACACGTCGAAGGACATATAGAACAATAATACCGCGTAAACTCAGTAGGTTATATTATATATATATATACATGTATTATCTTACAATAGATAGACATAGATACACACATAAAGTCCTGGTCTATTGTAATATAATGGCCATAACACGAATCGCAAATGTCGTCCGTAGAGGTTAGGTCACCGAGTCGCGATTAACGAATAAGGAAATTTTCAACGTATGCATTCAACGTAAGGCTTAACGTGTCCTTCGAAGAAAATTCATATTTCTTTTATTTCTTGTTGTTGTTTTTTTTTTTTTTCTTTTTCTTCTTTCTTTTTCCTCCTCTCTTTTTCTTTCCTTACAAATACGATTGTAAACAAATCGACGTGGAACAAAGATTCTCTATTTATTTTTATAGGTTTTATAACCTATAAAAATAAGTAAACTGTTCTATCATTTTCGTAAAGAAAACTTTGCGAATGATCAATAATAACGGTGGAAATCTTTTATTAACGATTTAACGACGAGGAAATCTATAATTATCTAATGATCTTTTATATCATCGGAAATTTCAAAATCAAAAATAGAATAACGAATGATATTTGATATTTCTTATAAGAAATCAGTGTTTTCTTTTTTGTTCATCGGCTAATTGAGATAACGCTTGAATATTGGTAGGTCATAAGATATATACATATACATACGTACTAGCGATAATTTGCAAAATTATGTTAACCTAATCGTATTTATTCACATCTATTAGTATATCAGAGAAAATATATATCGATATATATATATTTAAAATTTTAATGAAGTAAAACATTATAAAGCTGGATATTATGAAATTGTGAATTTTAACAATGTAATATCGTCATAGATATTATTTTTGCATTTACGTACATGATCGTATAGTGTAAAAATTAGCATAAGATTTTACAATTATAAAACGTTTTTTTCCATTCATCGATTTAATTTATTAATCTTATTTTTCTTCCTTCTTTTTTTTCTTTTTTTTTTTTTTTTTTTTTTTATTTTCAAACGCTCTTACTCGATTTTAAATTATCGAGATCTTATCAATGTCGAAAACGAAATATTTCTCAATTTAGACGAATCAAAACACGTATCTTATAAAGGATTAGCTCGTTGAAATTTTCATGATACAATTATAGAAGCCAATATCCAATCTATCAAATCTGTCTGATAATAAATTCCATTTTCTCGTTGGAATAAGAATCAAATTAAAGGATTCGAAATCGATCGTGTATTTTCCGTTTAAATTCTATGCACACAATATTTATTTCCTTATTTTTCATATATGCGACCTAATCCGTTTTATAATCGAATTATTTTTCAAAGAATAAGAGTTAGGATTCTATTTATATTGATATATCTTGACATGTAATGTAAAAATGACTTTTTAATGTCGTTATTTTACGTTTCAATATTATCTATATCTTAATCGAAAGACATTAAATCCACATGTCCGTACATAAGTATATATATATATATATATATATATATATATATATAGCAAAATATATGTACTTATATCCATGTACTGACTTTTATTATGTTTTATATCATCGTCGCCTTAAATCACCTAATTATATTTACTTATTTAATTATAATGAAAATAACTATATAAGTAATTTTGTTCTATTTATTTGTAAAGAAATATAGATTAGCGATGTGAATTAATTGATATTTTATTATTAGAAGACACGTGTTATATAAAAATATTACAAGATGCTTGTCGCGTTTCTTTTCGTTATTATATAGTAGTAAGTTTCAAACGAACATGTTAAATAGTACTTTTCTGCACGGACAAATACATTAACCGTAATTATTGTTGTTTTGTATTATAATCATGTTTTAAAGTAGACCAAATGGTAATACGATATACGTAAAATTGTAGTGATAACGATAACATAGTTTACTTCAATTCGAATTGTAACAAAATATATATTTCAAAATATAACTTTTTTAATTCTCATAGAAATAGAACGCGTCGTCTTATATAGAAAACGTACGTACTAGTGATATTTTTTCATTACGTCAAATAAGTGCTTAATATAAAATAATTATATCACTCTTTATTCCGAGGGTGAGAGAACAATTTTCTCCATATACGTATATACATATATAAACCGTGTATGTTCACAAGTACTCTGTTAGTACAGCGTAGCGCAGAATGATGATTTTTTATTAATCATATCAATGAAAATTTATTTTATATCAGTTGCTTCAAATTTAATCTTTAACATCGACAATTGGAGAGTCTGCTAGTAACAAACTTTTTGAAATACTAATTAAACAATATATGTGACTCCTATAAAAATCATTTCGTATTAAATATGTATAGCAACCTATTTATACATGGAAGGAGAATTATTATTTTTTTCTTTTTTTTTTTTTTTTTTGTTTTTAGCGTAAAACTGATTGACAGTATGATATTAACGTTATGCAAAGAGAGAAGAAGTTTACAAAAATCCGTACGTCGTACTAGAATTGGTTATCGTAGTTTTTATATGTGTAACGTACATTTTTATATGTAAATACATCATCTATAGCCCGCATATATCTCCTCCGGTTATATTCGGTGTTCACTCTACTTTCCGGTCTGACCACTAAGGGACATCCCTATAGCACGAACTTATATAAACGTGTTTGAGTAGTTTTTTTTTGTCTTTCAAAAATCCCTTTGGAAACATTTCATTTTCGAAATGATTGACTCTTTTATATTATGGATAATCTCAGATCGTATATAAATATTTAGATATTATAAACGGTTACGATACGTTTGCATATCAATGATCATTTAAACGATTTAATCAGTTACGAGTCATTTAATCGTATGTTTATAACTCATTAATCTTATTATTATACTGTAACTATCGATTTTAAATGATCGAGTTTTTCTCCTTTTTTTTTATTCCCTTCCTTTTTCTTTTTTTTTTTATTCTATAGATAATGAGATTCATTTTTATGCTAATTGTTATAAAAAATGCACGAGGTAAAGTTATATAGTAAAGTATTTAAAAAAAAAATTGAAAATTAAAATATAAATAACAAAATTTGCTGATGGATTTTGTGCCAGAACAAGTAGAAAGAGGATACGGGCATCGAATGTACATGATCAAACATAAAATTTGTCAAATTTTCAGTTCTTGAATTTCTTATGTAGTTGAGTTCTGTCGAAACTTAAATATTTCATTTTCTTTGCATTCGTATGCAAAATATATCAGAATTACAAAAGAAAGAATTCCAATCGTCCTTTTAATATATATATATATATATATATATGCATTTAGTCATATTGGAAACATAGTTTCTTTTTGTTTTTGTTCTTTTTCTAGATTTGTTCCGATCAATTAAGTTTTAACCCTGCAGTTAAAACGCTCATATAATTGTCCGATAAATAAATGTTGGTTTTAAAATGACAACATCAACTAAAAGTCAATTAACATATTGCACATTTTTTTCCATAATTATATATTAAAAAAGTTATCTATGACAAATAAATAATTGAAATGCTTGTTCGACCAAATAAAAAAATGTTTAAATTATATGAAGTAGTATTGAAAATACTATGGACAGAAGGTCAAAAGAAAAATCGAAGTGAAATGTGTAAAACAAGGTTTAAATTATATGTTATTCAAATATAGAATTATCAATATTTTTTAACTCTTAAAAGAGTTAATCTTCTTCTTATTTATTTTTCTTACGAATATTCATTTTTTTATTAATGATTGATACGAAAAACGTGGATACATTGTAAAGAGAATAATAGATTATAAAAGGAAGTTTTTGGATTGATAATCGTATTATAAACAAATTTATCTGATTATTATAAGTAATTGTTATAACTATTTAATTGTTTTGTCGGTGAATCATTTTCATGCGAATTTGATATTTGAGCACGCAAGAAACACATGTATTCATCCTGATATTTTTCTCGAAATCTTAATTAATACTTAACTGAATTTATCTTTGAAAAAATGTGTGTGCGTGTAGATAAAAAAGAGAGAGAGAGAGAGAGAGAAAGAGAGAGAGAGAGAGAGAGAGAGAGAGAGAGAGAGAGAGAGAGAGAGAGAGAGAGGAAAAAATAAAAACATAATTGTATGCCTAATAAGTGTTATGCGTCTTACGATGACGTCCTTGAACAAAAAAAGATTCTTTAATATATACAAATAAAATATATTTATACATTATACATATATAACATATTGCATAATATATATATTATATATTATATAAATGTTATATATACTATATAACATTATGTAATATATATTGTTATGTATATTATATAATATATGTATAATGTGATATATATAACATAATGAAATACATATATATATATATCTCGTATATTTCTACGTAACGACGTGACGTTGTAATAATTTCTAGTGTCGTCAGAGGCGAAAGTTAGTTGCAAATACTTCCTGGATAGCTCTAAAAGAGGAAAGGTGCTTGTAATAAAACGACAAGGGAAATTACGCTAGAGACCTTATCTAATATTTGTTACGTTTACAACTTTCTTTGCAATAATCACCGTTAACGTTGCATCTACATTATTACTTTGCATGGATAATTTTGTTTGTTTTATTATTCATTCTTTTATTTTCCCTCTTATAATCGAACGAGTAAAAGACGAAAGTTGGAAAAACGAAACGAAAATAAAAGCTTTCCATGTGCCATTTATCGATCGGGAACATTTCCTCGTTGTATCCTTAGTATAACGAGTTTCTCGACAACCGGTTTGATTAGTCAATGTACTCTAGAAGCCGTAAAAAGTATCAAACAAATTACTTGTTGTAGATATTACAATCATAATTGCTCTCTAAATAAGATAATTGTAAGATGTTGATAAACTGCAAAATATATATATGTATGTATATATGTACGGAATAATATATATATAATATATATATATATATTATATATATTATATGCAATGTGTGTTTGTGTTATTGTTGCTTTACTTAGAAAAATATTGTTTATCTTCAATCTATTAAAACTTCCATTATCTACTTTATGTCATGACAATTAGCTTTCAATGACAAGATGATCCATGAAAAATCACGTAGGCTAACTGTACACCATTTAAAATATACATTGTGATATGATATAAAAGAAAATATCGAACAAATGTTCAATTTGAAAAAAAGAAAAAGAAGTATGCCATATATTCAAAATGTTTATTACATATTGTATTAATTATATTAATATATTATATATCTTATGAACATTTCTCAATATATACATTTAAACGCATTCACATACAATGTGTATACATACATATATATATATATATATATATATATATATATATATATACGTTTGCTGTGTGTATATTCTCTATTTAGAGTATATCTACAGTCTGTCTATATTATGTATATATATATACAAGTTATATATTAACAAATATTTATAACATAATAAATATTTATATAATATTGAATTATGATGGATATAACGTAGTTATATATAAATTATATATAAATTATATATGTGTATATATATTTATACACATTTAAAAAAAGATACATGCATATATTTTTTATTTATTTATTTACTTATTTATTTATTAGAAAAAGATCATACGTGTACGTGATCAGCATAGTGCGACGGATTAAATGAGTTTTTAGTTACGGAGTATTATCACGGACTCGTGATGCGTGCTTGCGCGCGCACATATATCCACGCGATATTCACGTGGACGTAACATCATATTCGCGCGCACATATGTGGCTGGATTCGCGAGCGTACGCCGTATCGATTAAATTCATGACTATTCTCTCATTTTCTATGGGTTGTTGCGTGATACAATGATGATGGAAATAAATTCCTTTGTTGTGTTGTTTAAAATTTATTGTAAACGTAATAACAATAGACATTGTTCTTTTTAATTTTTTTTCTTTTTGACAAATCCAAACGTTTACAATCTACAGTTTATACGTCGTTACGAAGAAAAACAAAATAATAATGTAAGTTCAAATTTTGCATACGCTTTTAATTGATTTTCTTGCCAAATTCGACTATTAAATTGGACTATTAATTTAGAATTATAATTTATATATTCGATATAAATTATATGGTATTCCCAAGAAATTTCGTGTACTTTAATGAGTTATTTGCAAATGTTGCATCACTCTTGTAAAACGTAGATAAGAACATATACATACATATATATATATACACACACATACACATACACAAGTATATAGACACGTGTATCGTATGATACTCTTCAAATAAAGAGTCCAAGTCGAGAGAAAAATAGTAGTAAATAGAAGAAGAAGAAGAAGAACAAAAGAGAAAAAACAAGAAGACACGATTTTCGTAATGGGAAGGGGAAAAATAATTTCGGTCGTGTTTTACTCTGTCATAAAGAAAGAAATCAAATGTAACCAATCATCTTTTTAGCAATAAACAAAAATAAGCGTAAAAATTATAATTCAAAAGACAAAAGAAACGAATAAAATTTATATTACGCGTTTGGTAATTACGTACGCTTAAAACAAAAAAAAATTCGAGCCCGCGTTTTGTTGTATTTCACTATGTCCCCACGTGTGCTTTAGAAGAATGAGTAAGGCGCATGCGTGAACCGTCCTCGCCATAATTCTTTCTCTCTCTCTCTCTCTATCTCTATCTCTGTCTATCTCTTTATCTGTCTCTCTCTCTCTCTCCTTCGTTCATTGTGCTACGTGTTACCCCCTCTTACATACCTATATCGCGCCATACCTAAAACGTTAGAATCAGAACGCCACAAACTCGCGCGACGTCTCGTCTGTTGCTCTTTGCGCTCTCTCATTCGTTACAACGAGTGGCGAGAGTAGCAGGAAGCGACGCGATTGGTCCGTACCACCTCGGGTGAGACCATCGTGCTCTCTTAAGCGTATCTTACTATCCATTTATCGCTTCTTTTTTTTTTCTTTTTCTTTTTTTTTCTTTCTTTTCTTTTCCTCTTTATATTTTATCCGTCATCATATTCTTTTATAAAAATATTTCCCACTTCGACAACTCCTCGGCGGATACTTCATCGTATTTAATGAATGGATCGATCACCTGTGTTAACGACGATCGTTTTAACTGCAAAATTTTTTTTTCTTTTCTTTTCTTTTAATTTTTTAATTTTCTTCTTTTTATTTTCTATTTTTTTCCCTTTTTATTTACTCTGTCCCACTGCCAACATATCTTCCCTTCTCACGTCCAAGTTTCTTGACTTACCGTCTAACGGAAGCTCGAATTTATATTTTAGGTTAGTTGCATAATTAGCTGAAGGCCTAGCTAAGATACATACGTACATAATTAAATAACAGATGTGCGTGTGCGTGCGCGCGCGCGCGCGTGTATATACACACACTGGTTGTTCTAATCATTTTTTCAACTGTTAAATTATTAATATTCCTATTTCTCTGCGTATGTTTTTTTTTTCTTTCCCCCTCGAGATAGATCAAGATATTTTTATTTCGAAATATTTATTTAATTCATAAACACATTAATGAAAAATTCAAAGCATCATTTCGTATAAGCCGTTCGTTTTTATCAAATCGATCAACTCCGTGAAATAAAAAGTAGATAAAATTAAAGAAGTTATAGACATTATTCTATTTTTTATTCTTAAACTAGCATATAAATTTTTAAAGAAATGTATTTCAAATATGAAAAAGAAAAAAGCATAAAGCATCAATCAAATGTTTTAATGTTCAAATTTAAATAGGAGAATTCTTAACTCAGAGTTAATTACTTTGAACTGTGAACGACTCATATTTCACAAAAACACTTAGCTTTCTCTTCGAGATTCTTCTTTACTGTTTTTCTGTTTTTTTTTTTTACCCTTTCTCTGTTTTTATCTTCTTTTTTCTCTCTCTTTTTTTTTTTTCTTTTTCCACGAGTTATAAAACCTACAAAAATTCAAGGTTCAAAAATTTTTGCGAAATAATTATTCTCTCTCCTTCTCTCTCTATCGCTGTCACATATTTTTATTGTCATTACTTAAAACGATATTGTGATCAGCTCATCGTAACAAATTGAAAAATTACCGTGCAATTTTCTCCAGCTATCTCTTCTAACGTATTATTATTTACGAGTAAATATCATTTCAAATTTGACTTTGTTTCAAACGTCAAAATCTTACGTTTCCGTTTCGGAATGAGTTATTATATTGAATTATTTAAAATATTATCGTCGCTCAATTATCGTGAACTTTTCAAAAGAGCTATTTTTGTATGCATGCATGTGCATACATATATATGTATCTATGTACGTATATGTTATGTACATAGCAGATGAATTATAGGTGTAATAATGATACATATAATATGAGTACGTCGGGTACCGTTGCAATTTCTCTTTTAAACGAGTGCCTGGTTCAAAACTGTTCTTCGTCATTTCCTGAAGAAGATTACCAAGCAGTGGTATTCATTGACATCGAGATTATTAGAAGAGAATGGAATAATAGTGAATGTCTTTTCTCGAAGATATTTTTTGTCCTATCGTGAAGGTGACCATACGTTAGTATTAAGTGAATATTTATTTTAAATTTAATGAAAGACAACAAACTTTTTACTAGAAACATCTATTTGTTTTATGCTTTATTTTTCTTTCTTTTCTTTTTTTATTTTTTTCTTTTTTTATTTTTTTATTTTTATTTTTTTTTTCATTTACATAGTAACATTGATTTTTGCGTCATCAATACATAAAAATAATTGATCAAAAATATTTCTGTCTGACTTTGTACAATGTGATATGCAACATTAATAATATCTAAACATACAAAATTCCAAATATTATTATCCTTATCGTAATAAAGTCCAATATAATAAAAATATTTCGATAAAACATATTTTACTTTCTTGCATAATTCATAAAATAAGCTTCTTAAAAATAATCAGGAAGGAACGGAGGCAAAACTTTCTTCTCTCGATTTAACGAGAGTTTATCTTCTTTTTAAGTAGGAGAAAAACGAGTCAATTTTTCCAAAACTTGATACACGCGCGCACAAACAGGTCATTATGTAATTTATTTATTTATATATATATATATATATATATATAATCTATGTTTATTAAAATATATACATATTATTGTGGTATGTACAGATCATTAAGTCATTTATTTACGACCTTTATTAAGATTCGTAGTTCATTTATTAAGTTTATCAATAAAAACTATTCAGTATTTTACATTTCAATAAAATAAAAAGAAAATATAATAAAGTTAGTATTGGGATTGACCGATAAATAATGTCAGAATATTCAGTAAAAATTAGTAGTATCATTTATTCAAATATAAAGTATGGATAAAGTTTGACAAATATTTATTGACTAACTCATTAGCAAATTATATAAAGATTGGATCTAATTTTTAATTATACTATTCCTTTCGAATTACATTCTCTCTTATGAATATCTCCACCAATTTATAAGAAATATAACTATTCGAATGTTATCAATTACAAGTTCGATAACTCTATTAGAAAAAAAAAAATGCTGATATTATTTATTTGGATATAAAATAGTGGATGAATATTCATTAGCCAAAATCGAATTACGTAAAGATTACGTCTGATTTTCGAATATACTATTTCTTTTGATTATAAAATTCTTTCTTATAAATATATTCTTGAATTTATAAAAAAATATAATTATTTGAATTTTATCTTATAATTACAAGTTCGATCACTCTATAAGTACCACCACCAACATGCTCCAGTTGTCTCGTTACATAAACGAGCTCGTTGCAAGGCCTTAGATAACCTTGCCATTGACATTTTCGCTCTCTCTCTCTCTCTCTCTCTCTCTCTCTCTCTCTCTCTCTCTCTCTCTCTCTCTCTGTTTCTCCCTCTTTCTTACTCCCTACTTCCCTCTCTCTCTTCCACCATCTCTTCCTCTCTCTCTCTCTCTCTCTCTCTCTCTTTTCCCCTTCTATATCTCTCTGTCTTTCTCTCTCTTTTCCTCTGCTCGTCGTCTTATTTTCTTCTTCCATCGTACGAGCACTGCCAAGTAATCGTACGACCAGAGCAATGTAATCGTCCGAAACCTCGACCTTGTCTGCTTTTATATCGCGCACGATATATATATTATACGTTATATGGTCAACCTCTATCGAGGACGTTTATACGGAAGCGGACGTTGATCTGAACTCTTCAAGGATTATTGACTCATATCAGTCGAATTTAAAATAAGAAATCGGAAAACGCGATTAAAAATCAAAATAAAAAAAGAAAGAAAAATTAAAAAGAGAGAGAAAGAGAGACAGACAGAGATTGAAAGAAATAAGTCAGATGTATTTTATTTCTAAAATAAACTTTCATCAGTTATGATTGTTTAGTTATTTAATGATTCATTCAATGAATACATGTTGGAAAATGACTGATAAATATATATGCGATTATACAAATATTATTCAGACTTTAATTTAAGTTAGAAATTAAACAGTATTCATCGCGTATAAACATCGAAATATCGAGTTTCTATAATTAAGGAAAGAAAGATTTGCTTAATTTGGAAATTATTATTTGAATAGAATTTTTGAAGATCGTAGAATATATTTGATATATTTAACAAATAATTAAATTTAATTGACTATTTATATTCGACGGAAATTGATTTCCAAAGGTTACGATTGTATCCTTTCTTCTCGTTTTTTTTTTTTTCCTTTTTTTCTCCTCGGTATAATTAAGCATGCGTATGAGATAGAAATAAAGCTTTTTATATAAAACCAGTATCTTATTTAAAGATTTATGAATCTATGAGAAAAAATATATTACGAAACATTGATTATAAAATCAAATTATATATAAAATCAAATTTTTACGTTAATTGTCTCTTTGATAAGGGGTAATAACTAATTCGAGAAAAAAAAAAAGGAAAACGCTATCGATCGACTGGCACGTAGGGTAAAGAAGAGAGTACAATATGTAATACGATAATGACGTTAAAAGAAAAAAAAAAAAATAAAGGAGAAAGAGAGAGAAGAGAAAATAAATGGCCCAAGAGAACGTCAAAGCAAGGTTCGCCTCGGTAGACAAGGACAAAGAAGTAGAGTAGTCTCCGTGGGAGTCAGCTGATCGTCCGAGAGAACTTTCGAAAGTGACACTGGTTAGGTTCACCCTCTGTAAAGGGTTGAGAAGGGTGAGAAGGGGAGGCTATCCAATGACGACGCGTCTGCGCCTAAAGGCCTCGTTACTCTTCTTACGAGATCCAACTGGCAGTCGATAGATATTATTTTTCGAGGTGCCACAATCATAACGTCTAAACATATAAAACAGTGCCAGCATGTCATCAGTGAGAAGAGTTTGCTATTCATTGCATCTCATGCAGTTACTAACATTATCCATCCCTTTTTTTAAACACGACCTTTGGCAGTGTCTTATTCCATTTCGAATTGTTTCACATTTGTTCATAGATCATAATCGTCGTTCTATTAAATTTTTAAAGAATACAAGATATATTAACAAAACAAGTACATTGAAATGGATTTCAATATATATCTTCGTATGTTATATCGATTTGAAATAATGATTAAGATAAGTAAATGTATTACGATAATTTTCCATAAAATTTTCTAAGATCTATATCTATATTGTCACTATCTTTGGTTTTAGTATCTTTAGTCCTGGATGTATTATGTATTCGTGTACGCAAAACATTTATAATTTAAAATTCATATTCTCGCACTCTGGCCTTTATTTGTTAATTAAATACATTAGAAGCATGACTCAGAAATATTTAAAAGAAAAGGAAAAGTATTTGCGACAATAAAACGATTACATAGTAGTGAAGGTTAAAAATTTACATCTGTAAATTTATTTAATAATCCTATGATCGGGTAATTAAAATTAGATATACATTATGTACATAAATTATCTTAACTAGCCTTCTTCTTATGCAATCTTTTTTACATTTTAAAATATATTAATGTTCTAAACCAAAGTGATACAAAATTTTTTCTATAAATCATATCTGAAATATTGATTTGTTTTGTTTTTTATTATAAACATTTTATATATTAATAAGCAATTTCGATTAATTATTCATTCGGTGCTATATTTACTATATTTACAAGCTGTAATTATTTATTTTTATATTCTTATTTACAAACAGTTTAAATATTCACATGCGTTGCATAAAAATAAGAGAAATTAAAAAAATCTAAAAATAGGGGGAGAAAGAGAGGGAGGGAGGGAGGGAGGGAGGAAGGAACAGATTTACATTTAAGAAACGCAAAAAACATGAAACGTAATAATTCCTATAGAATTTCAAATATAAAAGAAAATTTTCAATGCAGTGATTACGTAAGAGTCCTTGCAGTTGTTCTTGGAAACATACTCGCGGGTCTCTCTTTCTTTCTTTCTTTTCTTTTCTTTTTTTTTTTTATTCTTTCTTTTTGTTTTTAAATTATCTATTATCGAAAGAATTCTCCATATTTTCGATCTTTGTACACAGATGAATTTTTCGATCGATCGACAACTATTACGTACAATATTTCGATGTCGTGTCTCTCTCCCTCTCCCTCTCCCTCTCTCTCTCTCTCTCTCTCTCTCTCTCTGTCTTTCTCGAAGAATAGAGAAGGAAAAAGGAGGGGAGGAGGATATTCGTCGATGTGCGCAAACTCGTCACACTCTCAGTAGCAGAGTGGGTCGGCAGGATTGAGTAGAAATCGCGTGGTAACACAGAAAGGGTTGTTTTTTGTTCGTCCACTCTCTAACGTACAGTACCTTCTGGAATCCTGCCAGTTTACGAGGTACTTCGTCGCAGTTATCGTCGTGATATGTAAACTTTTCAGAAGCTCTTTAAAACGAGAAGAGAAAGAGACAGACAAAGAGAGAAAGACAGAGAAAGAGACGGAAACAGAGAGAGAAAGAGAGAGAAAGGAATAGTCATTTAATCGTGAAAAATTTTACAAGGAAGAAAGGGACGACATAGTGAAGCTCAAGGATACGTATTCGAATATATGAAAAATTCGTGAGAGTGTAATTTTTCGTTGTTATGGGATACAAAAGATACCTGATTAATTTGATGCTAGTGAAGTTGTCACGATGTGTAGCAATTATCAATCATTTCGGTGAATATTGTAATATTTGTTATTCGTAATGGACCCTTTATTTTTCCTTTTTTCTTCTTCTTCTATTCTCTCTCTCTCTCCCTCTCTCTCTCTCTCTCTCTCTCTCTCTCTCCGTCCCACTTTTTTTTTCTTTCCTTTTCTTTTTCCTTTTTGTTTTATGTTAAATGATTTCAAGCTATGGTTTTTTTCTTTCTTTTGTCTTTTTCTTTATTTTTTTCTTTCTTTTTTGTTAAATCATTATTTTACAGATATAAGTTATATCCGCGAAAGGATAAATAATATCGATATTTACTAAATTCATTTCTTATCTGTTAGTAAGAAAACAAGTTGAAAGTGACACGAGTTTCTCGTGACCTATTGTTCGGCAGTTAGCATACCGCTCGATCGGAGCTTCGTGACCTTGTCGAAAATCACTGAAGAAATTCTCCCTTTCCTTCTCGTTTCTTTCCTATCCTTGATTTTAGAAATTTTTCGTCGATTTTAAAATGGAAAAAAAAAAAGAAAAGAAAGAAAAGCTTCGTTCACTCGTCGTTCGTCTTAGATAATAATGATACTTGTATTTTCCATTTTTTATTCGAGCATTTCGTTTGTTTTCACTTTCTTTTCTTTCTTTTTCTTTTTTCTTTTTTTTTTCTCTCATTTGTCCTCTTTCTCGCGAATGCAACAGGCAAACGAATAGTTTAATAGCACGTTGATATCCAAAAGCATTCTTAACATCAAATACGTGATTTACATTTACATTTATTTATAATTATTTATAATTATTTTTAAATACGCAATCACATTTACATTGCTTATTCGAATTTTCTACATTCGTAATTTCATGGAATATGTATCGATCGATTTTACAAACAATTGTTTCTACATTTATTCTGCTTAATTTATTATGCATTAGTATAGCGTATATATTTTGTAACCTTGACTTTATTAAATGATCGTATTATTTGTCGATTAATTATAATCTTGCATCTTTTTTTTTTTTTTTTTATTTTTGTTTTGATACTAAAAAGAAGACTTTTTAAAGTATTACATCATATTGTGTGTATATACGTACGTAATAAATTAAAAGATGACTAACTGTTACGATCATTTTCTATAATCTTGGATTGTATCATATTTCTGTGGCATCAATGTTCGACTGCATCAATTCCTAAAACGAGACGAATAAAAATCAAAAAGTAATAAAAGTCAAAAAAAACGAAAGCTCGATTATTTTGAGAGATATGCAATTTTCAGCTCTGCTATTATATATACGAAATACGCTGAGAATTGCCATATTTCGATCGCGAATGTTGCATGTCTGCGACGTAAAAATGATGACCCAATGTACGTGGAGTCGATATCAGTGTTACGTTATAATATTTTAGTCGTTTAGATAGATTTTTTTAAGGAAAGGTTATATAGATAACAGGTTTATTATCTTCTTCTTTTTTTCGATAATAAATTTTCCAAAACTAACAAAAATGGATAATTTCGGGCTTTAAAAATATGTAAATCATTTTAGCAACAATTTAAACTATTTTAGCTTCATTCAAAATATATCACGAGGGGATAAAGTTTGATCAGCATTCCATGCGTATATATATTTCAGGATTGCGTGTTGAATATATTATTCATGATAAAAACAGGACTCTTCATATATATCTGTGTATATATATATATTACCTTAAGGTTAAAAAATTCATACATTTTAAAGTAAATGAGATATCGACTTTTACAATTCGATTTTTGCTTGTCTCGAACTAAAAATGCCAAATCTACTCTTAAACCTTCACGGTGTCACACGATAAACTGCAAACTTGACTTGGATATCAGTTATAGAAAATAGCAACAACAATAAAAGTTATAACATAATGTATTATACTCGTCCGACATTGTACTATTCATTCGAGAGAGTGAAAAGAGAAAGGATGAGGATATAAAAATAAATTTCTACGAATTCATAAAAGAAAAAAATGCATATTTAAGAATGTAGTTTCTTTCGATATTTATTTATATACGTTCTATCGTATTTGTCATATTTAAGTTTATTTATTTATTTTTTTTTTTCTATTTGTTTTCTCTTAAGGATAAATTCAAATATGGCACCGAATATCACAAGCAGCCCTACGGGAGTTCTGTTCGAAGGAGAAAACATAGAGGATCAACCAGTCGAAATAAACAAGGAAAAAGAAATATATAAAAGACGTATAGTTTGGAGAAATGTTGCGATATTTAGCGGACTACACATCGGTGCTATTTATGGCGTCTATCTTGCACTCACATCCGCCAAATTGTTAACAACGCTTTTTGGTAAGTATACACACACGCACATATTTTCTTCTCTCTCTTTTCTCTCTCTCTCTCTCTCCCTTTTTTTCACTTCTCCCAGCGTGTTCCGATCTTTTAGATTGTTCAGAACATTGTATATGATACTTATGGAATTAAGTATATTTTACATGATCACTAACGCGCGATACGAATGTTTTTACGATTTCGTAAGAAGATTATAATGTATTTTAAAGTTTTAACGAAATAAAAATATACATTATAATATTTTTTCAGCCTTCATACTTTACCAGTGCTCAGGTATAGGTATCACAGCAGGAGCACATAGATTATGGGCGCACAGATCCTACAAAGCAAAGTGGCAACTTCGATTAATTCTTATTATATTTAATACCATAGCCTTTCAGGTATGAGAGATAATCTATTCGTTTATTTCATAGATT
>NC_057693.1:1236933-1241943 GCF_014466175.1 Vespula pensylvanica
ACGATGTTTGGGGTTGGGGTGACAAGGATCAAACACTAGAAGAGAAACAACAAACCATAGTCACGTATATTTCTTCGGCGAAGGATCGATAACTATTCTTTCTCTTCTTGTACTCTTTCCCCTTATTTATTTTTTCTTCTATCAAAAATATTTTTAAATTCATTCAACCAAATTAAGTAATTTGCAATCAGGAATTTATTATTCTTCATACAACAATCTTTGCGTTATGATTTCCTCTCTGTCCTTCCCCCTCTTTTCTTATTCTCATCTTATTCTTCATAATATAATATTTACGAGATAATTTTACAACAATATAAGTCATTCAATAGACGAATAGATTGTCTCTCATCTCAAAGTTTGAATGTAATAAAAATTAATCGGATTTTAGCATTTTGCTTTATGATTTGTTTCATGATTCTGTTTACTAAAAAAAACAAGTTGTAATACACGTGTATTTTTATTTTGATTGAAATTTTAAAACAAGTTAAAGTCTTTTCACGAAATAGTCAAAACATACATATCGATTCGTTGCATGTGTTTATTGATAATATAAAATGTTTTTAATTTGATAAGTATTATGAGATTAAGAATAATCTAAAGGAACGTAACGCGTTGAAAGAGAGAGAGAGAGAGAGAGAAAAAGAGGAAGTATATGCCTGTGTGCATATTTATCAAAAAGCGATGTTAATAATTTACTGGGAGATAAGAGCCATAATCTGCAACGATGTGTAGAGCGCTCAATATCACGATATTTTTTCAAACAATACCTTTCTTGTATATCTCCATTTCTTTGGGTAATTCGATCTTTGATCTTTTTTGCTTTAAACGAAACTTCTATTGGACTACTTGTGATATTCGATACCATGATCGGTATAAAATAAAATGATATATAATGAAAAAATAAGTACTTTTAATTTCGAAATATATGAAACACTTTCATATAATATTTTTCCATTATATTTATTTTAAGCAAATATTTTAAATATATTAAAGCAAAAATACAATTTGTTAAAAACCGACAGGATTCGATTCTCATTGTTGGAAAAAATTAAATTGAAATGTTTGTAACTATTTTTATGGCTAAGAGAATTTTTATTTGTTCTATAATGTTATGCCAAGATAAAATGTCAGTAATAAAATATTTTTATAGTGTTTTGTCTGAATAAATTGTCAGTAAAAAATCAAATAAAATCTGAAAGTTCGCTTTGAAATATTATTTTTATTTCCGCAAAGTTTGTTGTACGACAGGGCTCAGCATCACAGAACATATCAGAAATATTTAATAAAATATATAATAATGAAAAAAAGTAATCCATGTTTTAGATTTCCAATCAACGATAATTTAATCTTCTACGTGATCGAATCTTATTATATTCTACGTATATATTCTACGTATCAAATTATCATCTTCTTTCTTGGAATTGGAAAAATTTGCAATTTGGCAAATACAATAAAGTTTCTGATGATGATTAAAATTTGGCATAATTTCGATTTTATAAAAGTAGTTAAAACTATGTCGGGGGAAGATATCAGAAACGTTTTTCTTAAACTCGGGAGTAAAAAGATATCATTAACAGAAGTCATAATTGAATTGCAGAAGCTAAGCGAAGAAGAAGCTGAACGAGAAAACCTTCGTTTCTTTCATTAATATAAAGAGGAATTTGTATTTCATAAATTTATACGATCTATATGAATTAAATGTTAAGGAATTAATTACATAAGAAAATTTCTTTAAATTATTGATGTTTGTAATAATCAATCATGCTCTAAATAAAACAATGTCATTCATAATTTTATTGTTAGAATATATACACATATTTATTTAATAAAAGGAAATATTTTTTATTCCGAAATATCTGTTTCTTTTTTTATTAGATTTTCTAAAATAATTACAAATTACATAAGTATACTTGAAAATAAATTTGTATTGAATGGAAGATTTAATTCTACGCTTCAGACAATTTTGTGACATAATGTATTATCTTTAAGATTCCTTTACAGAAATTTTATAATCCTTAAATATGTAGGAATAAAAGAATTAATTGTACTTCGTATTACGTTTGTCGCCATAGCAGTGCTTATGTAATGAAAAGGATTAAAAAATGTTGCTATTTTAAGCACTCTTCAAAAAGATCGGTCGATAAAGCGTTGTTTCTTGTATCTACACTTATGAGAATCAATGACTATGTTTAATCTACGATCACGTGTATCAATGGACAGGGTAAGGAAGATTATTTCTTATTTCTACTCTTTCGAATCTATGCTCGGATCAATCATTGACATCTTAGCGTTTTTTACCTTATTTCCTCGATATAGTTGGGCTAATTGTATTTATTGTTGGTATAACAAAAAGAGGAATATGTTATTAAGGAAAAAATAAATAAATGTTTCGTTCAAATTCTATATACTTTCATTTAATATTATTACTATTATTTATGATTGGTATCTTTGATACTTTATCACAATTTCGATTAAATAACGATAGTTTATTCAAATTACTCGATACGTGTTTAATTTTCTTACGACTAACATTATTTTTCGGTTTGATATGACATAAAAATACCGAAATATTTGTGTATAATAATTTAAAGTTATCGCGCGCGCGATTGCTATTAACAAAATTTATATTAATATATGGAAAACATATATACTCTTGACATAACGTTGTTCCTGAGTGAGATACAGAGTTTATAAGGAACGCTTGAAATAATAATATACCCAGATACAAATAAAAATTATATACTGCGCAATGGCTTCGCCCATTTATTCACTCTTTAATGCTTAAAATTAACGTAGCTGAGAAATGTATCAAAAATTGCAGAGATCACGGAATTGACCATGCGGTATAAAAATTAGTAAAACTACATTTTTCGGCCATAAAATAGTTTATTCTTTTGTTATCCTCGTTCTCGTTTCGGCACTTGTTACAGTTCTATCAAACTGTAGCCACATTTATATCTTTTTAGTATCAATAGTAAAAATAATTACACAAGTGAGACGGATAATTTTATAGAGAGCGCGCTTTTTTGAATTGTTAAATTATATGAAACGTTTACATATAATATTTTTCCCTTGTATCTTCTTTATGCAAATATTTTTAAACATATTAATATAAGAATGATGAGAGCCAACAAAATTCAATCTTGGAGAAAATTAAAGTTAAAAGTTTGTAGGAATATTTAAAGACAACCAAATCTTATTTGTTCTGTAATATTTTGCCATAATAAAATTTAATAAAATAAACATAAAACGTTTATTAGTATATAAGATATTATGAAAATATTGCGAACAAATGAAATGATTTTACCGCATTACTCGGTCATTTTCCGAGTACTCTGAATAAACAACCTTAACTAAATAAATTATGGATTAATATATACACCCACACGCGTTTCTGTGCATAGGACGTCAATAAATTTTTACATTTATTATATACCCCCTTTCTTTTTTATACGTTCAAACGTACTTTATAATTTTTTCTCGGATTAATTTTTTTTTTTTTTTTTTTTTGGCAATATTATATTCGATTCACGAAGAATATTCACACAATATGAGTAAATTAATTGTTAGCCAGATTTGATGATTAACAATTACAATTCATCGACGTGGTTTAATTAATAATTTTTTGTTTCATTTATTTTTTATTGTTTTATTGTTATCACTACTGAAAAAATAAACAGAATGAGGTATGAGAATTATTCTAAGAAATAATTCGTCGATGAATGACGACAAACGAACTACTTTTGCAGTTAAAATATAACTTGTAGAAGTATTCTCATCGCTTCGATTAAGTTTCCAGTAGCAATAACATTAAAACGATTGCCCAAAATTGGTATTAATAAATGTATTAAATTTAAACATCGATCTTATATATATATATATATGTATACTTCCTCTTTTTCCCCTATATAAAAACTAGTATATGTAATAATAATAAGAAAACGGAGAAACCAAAGTGTCGCTAGTTTACTAACAAAAACAAAAACACAAAATATAACTTAAGTAGTTCCCAGAATGAAAATAATAATAATAAAAAAAAAAAAAAAAATAGAAAAAAAAAATAAATGTAAAATAAAATAAAATGAAGAGGACAAAAGAAAAGAAAAGAGAGAACCATGCTGACTTTTCTTCGCGTTGCTTACTTTGAAAGGCATCTGTGAAATTCTGAATGTTATTAAAGCGATCATGCCCGTTTTACGTTGACGTATTTATTAGAATCGTATCGGTAATGAGAATAGTCGTATCAAAATCTTGGAGACTTGTCGGATACAATTTTTCAAAGTCGACACTTTCGTTGCGCAACAACGGTTTTTTTTTTTTTCCGTTGATGAATTACATGCACTACTGGAATTTAATTTAATACACAGGTACAAAGATCACCCACTCAATAACAAAAATTACAATCTATCACGTATCATATAAGATACGTGATTTAAGGAGGAACATAGATGTATGTAAAAAGAGGGGGAGAATAAGGAAAATTATAAAGCAAAGATTCTTTTATAAAGAATAATAAACTCATGCTTGCGAATTACTTAGTTTCGTTGAGCGAATGTAAGGATATTCTAGAAAGAAGGAAAACAAATAAGCGCGAAGAGGACAACGAGAAAGAGAGAACAGTTATTGATCCTTCGTCGAAGAAGTATACGTGACTATGGCTTGTTGTTTCTCTTCTTGTGTTTGATCCTTGTCGCCCCAACCCCAAACATCGTGGGTACCATCACCACTTTTGAGTACGCGCGCTTTCACCATATCTTTCGCGACACTTTTTAGGTCATAAGCCCAACCTATTTTCGCAAAGAAGTCGATGAACGCGGTCGTGATATTAAACCTGTAATTACCCAATTCGCTAGTTTTGTAATCCCATGGAAATACGTGATGATAATTGTGCCAGCCTTCGCCTAACGCCATCATTGCTACTCCTTTGTTTTCCGAGGGATTGATGTATCTATAAAGAACAATTTCAACATTTACAAAACCATTCGTTAGAATTAACCATCTTATGTCGAT
>NC_057693.1:1242043-1289442 GCF_014466175.1 Vespula pensylvanica
AACATTTACAAAACCATTCGTTAGAATTAACCATCTTATGTCGATCCATCGGTTCTAACTAACTTGTCGTAAGGTTTATTGCCGAAAAGATGTGCGGCGGAGTTCACTAGCCACGTCGTATTTAAGGTGTAGACGTAACGAAATACTACGGGGACGAAGTAAGCATTGAGGAAGGTCTCGTTCCAGAAATACATGGGTATTAAGCTTGGTAGGACGAAACACATCATAGGCATCAAAAGGAAATAGTATCTGAAACATTAGTTTCCTTACAAAAACTGTTCCCTTAATTTACATTCTCGTATCTCGTATAAATGTAAAATATATCAAAAATACTCTAAGAGAGGCCATACTTCTTTTGAAAGGCGATGATGGGATCACTTTTAAGATCGCTCATGTCGATTCCTTTACCCTTCTGCTTAACTTCTGGATGTTTCCTGAGCAGCAACCAACCTACGTGAGAGAAGAAGAATCCCCTTTTGGCGTTATGCGGATCCGCATCAGTTTCACTGTATTTATGATGAACCCTGTGGTCCCTTGCCCAATCGATAGCCGCATCCTGCCGCAAAAGGAAATCAATTTTTAATCATTTTTATCGAACGATGGTTGTTTGATTAAACCGAATAGATATTAGTTTATTATTATTGATATATTTCTTTGACGGTCGGTTGATACGTAGCGAAAGATTTTAAATGCATACGAATAAATGTTACGTTATGTTAATTAATCGATCAATCTTATTCGCGATAAAATAATATCGTCGTGATGATATAATTCGTAGAAACTCATTTGTAGTAACATATAAGAAATCTATGAAATAAACGAATAGATTATCTCTCATACCTGAAAGGCTATGGTATTGAATATAATAAGAATTAATCGAAGTTGCCACTTTGCTTTGTAAGATCTGTGCGCCCATAATCTATGTGCTCCTGCTGTGATACCAAAACCTGAGCACATGCCAAGTAAGATACCTAAAAAACGAATATTAATATTTTTGTATTTTTATTTAAATTATTAATATATATATATATATATATATATATATATATATATACATTAACATGTATTTTTTGATTGAAATTCATAAATGTATTAAAATCGTTTTACAAAATCGTTAAAATATTCCTATCGATTTGCTGGATATGTTATTCGTGACATACAATCTTTTTGATTCTATTAATGTCATATATAATATTATGAATAATCGAAAATACGCTGAAAAAAATGGGAGAGAAAAGGTGTGTGTGCGTTACTTACCAAAAAGCGTTGTTAACAATTTCGCGGATGTGAGCGTAAGATAGATACCATAAATAGCACCGATGTGTAAACTACTCAATATCATGACATTTCTCCAAACGATACGTCTCTTATATATTTCTTTTTCTTTGGATAATTCGATTGCATGATCATCGATCTTTTCTCTTTCGTAGAGAACTTCCATTGAGCTGCATGTGATATTCGATAGCATGTTTCAATTTATTCTTAATAGAAAAGAAAATAGATAGAAATTAAAAAAAGAAAGAAAAATAAGAAAGATTAAATATAATAAATAAATATCGAACGAAACTATCTTTTTAAACAATTGAATATTTCAATATATGACGTGCATAATATATTAATAATTTTTTTTCCTCATTCTCTCTGTCATTTTAAAATATTGTCATCCGACAACATTATAAAATATAATTGGATAATTATATTTCTTAGTTTTCTTTTCGTCGTGCATCATATAATAAATATATTATAATTTAACATACTACGAAATCTCATTATCAGTATTAAAAAATGAAACAATAAGTGATTATTAATAACAAATAATAAGTGCAATAACAAATAATAAAATTGTTTAATAATCTATGAAATTATATAAGAGTTATAATAAATCAATTATGCGAGCCACTTGAAATTATAGAATCGATTGTGTATACAATCGATTGATATGTGTTTCATAGTAATGATGTGGAATATGAAATATTCGTATAAGATATATAAATGTTTTACTCACATGTACTACAATACTGATGAATATATATGCCTTTAAATTTCTAAAACGCCCGCATAACTATTACGTTAGAAGAGAAAAAGAATGAAGAAATAAAAGATAAGAATAATACAAGGTTCAAATATTATTTACGGACGTACATTGTTTTGTACATACGCACAAACGAAGATTATTTTTCCATTCTATAATCGCAAATACTTTTCAGAATTTAAGAATAGAAAAGAAAAAAGGAATTTTTTCTCAATGATTTTCGACGAAGTAATAAATCTCCAATAGAAAACGATTTTTACTAAATGCCGATCAATCGATATGCTAAGAGAAATTCGTTTCACTTGTCGACAGACAAAGGAATTTAGAAAATATATATAACACAGTTATCTTTTCGTATATATGATTACGTATGTAGAATGAACGTAATTTGAAATTGTTAAAAAGAAAGAAAGAAAGAAATTTAAAAATGCGCATTATAAATAATGAATATTCATCGAAATAATTGATAATTGAGAAACATTACGACAACTTCATTAGATAAATAAGTGTATTTTGTATTTGATAATACTACAAAATACATTTTTATGAATTTACACGAATATATGGATACTTGTCAAATTTTTTACAACAAAAGGATTATTAGCCTATTGTCTTCTATCTCTCTCTCTCTCTCTCTCTCTCTCTCTCTCTCTCTCTCTCTCTCTCTCTCTCTCTCTCATCTTGCTTCAAGGAATTTTGTAAATTTTTAATATCGCAAAGATAATTATAATAAATTACCTCGTAAGTTGGATAAATTCCAGAAGGTATTATAGGTAGTGTGGTTGAACGAATAAAATACAATCCTTAGTTTTATTACTTTACTGGGATTTCTTGATCCTTCTTGATCCTACTCTTCTACTGTGATATTCACGAGTATCGACGATCATTTTTCACCTCTGCTTTCTCCCACTCAATTCTTTGAGAAAAAAGAAGAAAGAAAAATAGAGAGAAAAAGAGAAACGATCGAATTGTCTTACGTAGTGTTTTTTGATCGACCGAACATAAAATTCGTCTACGTATTAAAATATAAAAACATTCCTTTCGATTTAACTGATTTAAAAATATAAGAAAATGAGAATCTGCTAATACAATTTTTATTTTATAACCCGATAAACTATTCAATAATATTATTCTATTATACTATTTCATATAATTAACTAACATTATTTTATAATAAAGATATATAACTTTGAATCGATAAATATGAAACGAGCAGAAGCGTATAATAGCATGTAAATCTAATCGGACGTAGTGCTGACTCAGCGAACTACATGTGAAGGAAAGAACAATTATTGAAAATAAACGATGAATTTCAACTTTGATTCTACTTCCTTTGCACGTAGCGATGACTTTATAAATCACTTGACATGATCATATACAGACATGTATTTTCTTCGATAAATTAATCGAAGATAAATCAATGAAAATTTCATTGAATAAAATACAAGTTCTTCTTAGATATTTTTTCCTTATAGTTCATACATTTGTTGATATGATAAATGACAGTGAAAAATCAAATAAAATTGAATAGTTGTCTTTGAGATTTTTATTTTTACGGAGTCCTTCGTACAACGGGCTCGTTACCACAGGCTATTATCAAAAGTATTATCAAACTGATAAAATTCCGTGTTATAGTGATAAGTCATTCTTGTAGAATTATTTTATGAATTACTTCACGAGTTCACTTTTCGATAAAGAAGAAATTAAGAAAGCTCCATTATCAATATCGTGATTTCTGCAATTTCTGATAGACTTATCAATTCCTTATCGTTGTCATTGATGTACATAATTGTAGATTATACATAATCATTAATTCTTATAAGTGTAGATACAGGAAACAACCCTTTATCGACCAATCTTTTGAAAGAGTACTTGAAATAGCGACATTTTTTTAATTCTTTGCACTGCATGAGCACTGCTATGTCGACAAACGTAATACGAAGTATAATTAATTCTTTTACTCCTACATATTTAAGAATTATAAAATTTCTGTAAAGGAATCTTGAAGATAATACATTATGTCACAAAATTGTCTGAAGCGTAGAATTAAATCTTCCATTCAATACAAATTTATTTTCAAGTATACTTATGTAATTTGTAATTATTTTAGAAAATCTAATAAAAAAAGAAACAGATATTTCGGAATAAAAAATATTTCCTTTTATTAAATAGATATGTGTATATATTCTAACAATAAAATTATGAATGACATTGTTTTATTTAGAGCATGATTAATTATTGCAAACATCAATAATTTAAAGAAATTTTCTTATGTAATTAATTCCTTAACATTTAATTCATATAGATCGTATAAATTTATGAAATACAAATTCCTCTTTATATTAATGAAAGAAACGAAGGTTATCTCGTTCAGCTTCTTCTTCGCTTAGCTTCTGCAATTCAATTATGGCTTCTGTTAATGATATCTTTTTACTTCCCAAGTCTTGAATAATTTTTCTGATATCTTCCGTCGACGATGTTTTAAGATTTTTCACTATACCGAGATTACGCCAAATTTTAATAATTAGAGTACCACATCCTCTATTGTATTTGCCAAATTCCGAACTTTTCCAATCCCAAGGAAGAAGATAATGATAATTTAACCAATAAGATTTGGTAATGTAAAATATCGAATTGTCATCGACTGGATATCTGTAAAACATCGATTAATTTTTTGTTATTATTAGTATATATAAATGATATATAAATACAAGCACATTCAAACATCGGACGAACATAATAAAGGAAATCATTATAAACGGGTATATATTGAAGATAGGAGTCACACCTCTAACTCACATTATTCTATTTTAAAGATTTCTATTTTAAATTAGATCCTCTCAAGATACTCCCTTTTTTTCCTTGGATTCGAACGAGCCCGTTTTTTTATACTCTATATAATAATATTTGTCGATATTCGAATCTATCCCCTTATTTGATTCACATAATCGCATTGTAAATATGTCATAAAAAAAATAATTAAAAAGGAGAAATTACATAAATATAAGATAAGACAATACTAATTCTACAATTTTTTCGTAGCTATATATAATACTTATCATAAAACAGAGAAAAAAGAGAGAAACCATTATCTTAACATTCGAAAGTTTATATATAAGATCATAAATATTACAAGAACGATAACTTTCTATTTGATAAGATGACTTATAAATTAACGAGTACTTAAATTCAATTAGTACGTATACCATCGTAATCAATCATAACAGTACCGTGACTCTTCGGTATTTTAAAAAAAAACATGTAAAGTAATCGAATAATATATAGAATAGATATTAACTTGTCTCCTCGTTTAAGACCCCACACCAAAATGGCGCTGTTCACCATCCTAGATACGCTAGAGTTTATAAGCAATCGCAAAAATCCCATAATACAGATAGAATTTAGAAGAGTCTCATTCCAATATTCCATAGGTATGGAAATAGATATTAGATACGTTATCGGTATGATCATAAACCAATAAAATCTAAAAAGAAACATTAACGTTTAGACGTAACAAATAATCATCGTTATTAGTAATAATATATATAAAGTAAGTAAATAAATAAATAAAGCGACGCTTACAATTTCTGAATCATAATGCAAGTATCATTATCGATGTCTCGCATGTCTACTATCCTTGCCAATTCATCTTTGTCCAAATTTGAATTCATCATGTTGCTGAAAAGGTAACTATACCAAAATCCTTTATTACTACAATAGGGATCTTTATCAGTACCATAGTATTTATGATGTATCCTGTGATAATGAACCCAATTGTACAAAGGGCCCTGTAGAAATAAAAGTAATATTTAGAAATAGAATAGAATAGAAATAAAAATAATATGTAGAAATAAAAATAATATTTTGATGCCAACTTTAGAATCTTTTTTTTTTTTCTTCTTCTTTATTTCTTATTTCTTTTTTTATTTTTCACTGATACTTACCACACCGGCAATGGTATGAGCTATGAGGAAAAAATATTTAAGAGGTTTTAGTGCTTCAAACGCTCTATGTGCATAATGTCTGTGGGCGCCTATGGTTATTCCAAGACAATTGATCGATATGACAAAAATAACTGAAATCGTTTACGAATTCATTATATTTTCAAGATATTTTTATTCCATATATACTTATAGATATAAATAGAAAATAACATTGAAACTTATTTAGGTTCGATAATGAATATAAAATAATTGGATTAATTAATGATAATAATATCAATGTGATATTATTTAATATATTATTATAATTTATGATATTATTTCCTGTTTATAAAAAAGATGTTAGTGAAACATACCAAATAGCACTGTCATCCATTTCGCTTCGAAAAGCAACAGCCAAAATCCATAGATACCAATTAAATGAATGTGAATATACCATAACACGAGAAACCAATTTAATTCTTGATTTTTCGAAATATTTGTATCCTCATTTGTTGACATTCTGTCGTTAATCAATCAAAAATTAATAGTATATATTTATATATGTAATGTGTAATAAGATATTTTTATTTTAATCAATAAGAATGTATATTGATTTTTTCGTTTCGCGAAAATAGACAATCGTTTGGTTTTTTAATAGAGAACACATTAAAATAAAAAAGAAAAAATACAAAAATTACATAAAGAAGAAGAAAAAAGACGATTATCGTAGTTGAAAGATCATTCGAACCGTTGGAAGTTTCGGAAGAGACTGAAATCATCGGAAACAATTCAGCATAAGCTTATGTTAATTAATCTTGTATATTCGACCACTACCTTAATTCTCGTGTCACTTCCTTCATTTCGAAATCATATCGTGATTGTGCTAAAATACCTCACTGAAAAGTATTTCAAAGAAACGATGACCTTTGTCCTCTTTTGTATTTTTATATTTTATATAAATAGAATATGTTTTTATTGTAAGATTTCATAAATATTAAACATGTATCTTCATTAGCATTTACTTCATTAGCATGTACTATATTAATATAATAAGTAACTGTACAATGATTTAATAGTATCACAATACTGAAATAAAAACGAAGTTCTTCTATTCATGCTGGAACAAAAATTCAAAAATCAAAAAGAAGTATCGAATAAAAGTATTATCGATGTATATATATATACACATACGCCTATACATATATATACTTCTTGTAGATTTATACAAAATTATCAAAAATCTGTAATGTAAGTTCCATATATTTTAAGATAGTGATCATCAGTAACAATAAATTATTAGTTCGAGGCAGATTTCACGATAATTTATATATTAAAATGCGTATCCACTTGTTGCATATTTTAGTATCATTATTACAAATCATTCTTGCGTAGAAAAACAGAGGATACAATTTGTCCTTTGTCTATCCATATTGATATATAACGGAGATGTGATATGAGAATACGCAACAAGTGGATATGCACCTTTAGAATTCACACAAGTATCGGTTACTATGAATGCTTATGTTTCATATTTCATAGTGAATGCCACTCATGGAAGTATTACAATAATAAAATGGAATCTAATTATCGTAACAAAATCTATCAAACTTATTTTACTCACTTATTTTACTATCAAACTTATTTTATCAATAAATAAATGATTTATTTTGATTTCATTTATAAATAATGGAATTAAAATCATAATCATTTGTTTTGTTTTTTTTTTTTTCAAACAAGTTATAAAAAATACGATTCGTGAATATATTATTATAATTACATATATATCGCATATATATATATATATATATAAATAATATATATATTATTCGTGTACTTATATCTTATAGAAATCGTATATATATTGTTTCATTATGTATGTATCAAATCTTTAAACGTTAGAAAAAAAAAAACTACTATGGAAAATCTACCGTGAAAACTTGGCTATTGAAAAATCTATTTTTTATTTTATTCATTATTTATTAAGCTAATGGTCTTATGACAAATAAATCAGAATAATATTCTTTTAACAAAAGTAACATACGACATCCGTTGCATTTCTATTACAAAACGTATATCCATACAATCGGAAATAACAACAAAAATGAATAATACTTTATTAAAACTAACGTATTTTTGTGCTCCTACTTGGAAATACATAGTATGTATTAAATCAAAACAAAACAAAAAAAAAACGAAAGAGCGTAAAAATAGCTTTTTGTTTTCTTTTTTTCGTTTTATTCCTTTTTACCTCATTGTTATACTCATATATCTCATTGCACGAAATTATATTTATGCTTCCAATTAATAACGCAAGAGCGTGTTCTTTGCTATTCCATGGTTATAAAATTATTATATAAACCTAAGATAGTTTTATTTTTCTAGAAAATATAAAAAAGACGGCAGGATTATAATAAGAACGACGACAAAGATTTTGCTGTATCGTGCGCCGGGCATATTATACGATAATAAAAGAGGAACTACTTATTTATAAAAATTTTTTATCCATCGTTTCTAATTCTTGAAGATCTTCTTTAGAGATATCCACATCTCCATAACCCCAAACATGACTACCATCACCAGATTTATTAGCCCTTCGCCGTACCATTTCTGGCGAGACGTATTTCCGATCATAAGCCCAACCAATACGAGCGAAAGCGTCGATGAATCCAGTCGTTATATTGAAAGAATAATCACCAAGTTCTCCGGTCTTGTAATCCCATGGGAACACGTGATGATAATTGTGCCAGCCTTCTCCAAGTGCTGCTATGGAGACCGCAATGTTTTCAACTGGTGAGATATTCCTATAATTATATCTCTCATTTAATTTCATTATACGGCATTGTGAAAGATTCATTTAAAGGAACTGACTGACTAAGTGACTTACTTATCGTAAGGTTTCTGACCCCACATGTGTGCGACGCTATTAACGAAGAAGGCTATATTGAGCGTTACGCAAAATCGGAAATTAAAACTGACCCAGAAAGATGTCCAGAATGTTTCAGACCAAAGATAATAAGGTACGGCGACCGGTAATCCAATGGTTAAAAGAGCAAACAGAGGTATGTAAAATCTATAAAATTTTTTTAAATTGTTAAATATACATATATATATATATATTTATATATTAATATATATTTATTTATATTTATATAGAAACAAAATACAAATATATTATCTTATTGCTCAACGAATCTTAACGAAACGAAAATATCGATTTGTTTTCATTTTAATATTATATATTATTTATCAAGAATAATATTTATATGAATGAAATCATTTATATAACTTCTTTCAATGCTTTTCTCATTTCATTGCAAGCTTACCTCTTTTGCCACATCACTATTGGATCGGCTTCAAGATCACTCATATCGACGACTTTGCGTTTAGCCACAACGTCTGGGTGGGGTGTCGTAAAAAGCCACCCTACATGAGCAAAAAAAAAACCTCTTTTCGCGTTATGTGGATCGGCATCGGTCTCACTATATTTGTGGTGCACCCTGTGGTCCAACGCCCACGCATAAACGTGCTTCTATAATTGAAATTGATATTAGAATTATTATATTATTATATATAGATTATTAATTTTTTTATAACTTTGATATAGGAATATATTAATAATAATAATCTTAAAATATCTATATATATATATATAAAATATGTGTGTGTGTGTAAAAAGTATATGTACATACTTGACCAGTTATCGTAAAAAGGAAGACTAGAAGTAATCGCAATGGCCACTTCGCTTTGTACGCCCTATGAGACCATAATCTGTGAGCTCCCGCTGTTATGCCAAAACCGGAAGTGTATATTACTATGAAAGCTATGAAAAAACAAAAAATTCCATGATTAAATTTAATTATAATATAACATAAAAGAAGAATCTCATTTAATAAAGTTTCGAACATATCTATTCTTCAAAATTATAACTTATTATCAACGATATTATAAAATCTCATTACGAACAATTTATCACTGTTGGATCTTTTAAAGAATATCTCGATACGGATTTAATACGGATCTTTATACGAATTAATTTAAAGAATTCGAAACTGTAATACTTGCACAATTTAATAGCAAAGATAATCGAACGCAACAAAGCTCTATGATTCATTTTATCGTTTTTCCTTATCACCCTTACTCTTGATGTCTATCTCTCGTTAACTATTACGTTTGCTTTCACTAAGTTATGGTATATCGAAGATAATATTATATGTATTATATTTTTTTCTTGCTTTCTCTCTCTCTCTCTACACTTGTTTCCTTTTGAATATATTTAACATTTCCCAAAGTATAAGATTCATTTCTAAATAATTGACAAGCTATCTTTAATAATAAGTTTTTAATAATAAAACCTACCCCACAAAGACGTCAAAAGTTTCGCCTGCGTGAACATGAGGTAGAATCCATAAAGACAACCACCATGGATGAATATTTGCGCGGAAAGGTCCAACCACTTGATCTTTGGAACATATTCAATCCGGTCACTCAAAGAAGAATCCTCTGAAGGAGATGTTCGATCTTCCTTGACTCCTTCAATCCTTAACTCGTCCTCCATTTTTTTCATCGAAGGAGGATCAACTTCTTCATAAGCAGCCTTTTCGTTGACAGCACACCTCATAGTCAATACTCTTTCCTTATCAGGGCACATACCCAACGATTCTCTCTTTCTCTCTCTCTCTCTGTCTCTCTCTCTCTCTCTCTCTCTCTCTCTCTCTCTCTCTCTCTCTCTATCTTTCTTCTTTCTATCTTCTTTCTCTCTACCTCCTCTCTCTTTTTTTATATACTCACGAAGCTTCCTTCTTATCAATTTATTTCCTTGAATTTCGAATCTATTGGAAGTACGTGCGTATATGTCTCTTCTTCTAAATGTACACGTACACTCATACAGATATTCTCTCTCTCTCTCTCTCTCTCTCTCTCTCTCTCTCTCTCTCTCTCTTTTTAATTTCTTTTTTAATGTATGATCAAAACAACATTGTCTGCGTTTCGCATCTTCATCACCTTCCTCTTCTGTCTCTCTCCCTCGCGAAAATGATGATTTAACTCAAGTCTTCGATCGATGATGCATCGAAGTTAATTATTTTTCAGATAGATCAAGCACTCTGGAAAGAAATAAAAAGTATGAAAGTACTTTGATATCTTCGAACTATATACTTTACGTGACACTCTCGAAAATGAAACTTAAATCATCGATTGATTTCTCCTTTGATGATCGTCTAACTTGTTTTATCTACTGGGCACTTTTCTTAGAAATCTAAGATTGTAATCGTACGAAGAATAAAATCCAAATCGCGATCAATAACATGCTCGAAAGTATTTTCTAAGAATATTCTTCGTTTTTTATTTTATATAATTTTATTTTACTCTTTTTTTTTTCCATCTTTCTTATTCGTATCGATCACGAAGCTTGTATCTTTCATTGACTTCTCTTTCTATATATATGATCCTAATGATATAAAATCATATTATAGAATATTATATAAGGAGTTCCCATCTAAATGGGAACACCTACATATTGTACACCTGTGCTATTTATCAATAATATGATAAACAAGATAAGATGTCCCTAGTAAAAAATGATTCTCAGAAAAAATATATCTAACGTTACATTTACTTTTACAAAATTATAATTTCTCACGTAAAAAGTACCTGTCATAAATTAATACGAATGATAAAATAATCAGATGTGTTTGTTTAAACATTTCACCCCGTATAATAAATATCGTATTGTAATATCATAGATAGAAATAGAAGATTTATAGATATTTTGTTTGTTCGATATTTCCAAAAGTATTATATAGATTATATATTAAGCACATTACATTATACTGATCCGTTTATCTTACACAACTGCAAAACAAATGTATTATATTATACATATATGCATATGAAGAACCGTTTTATGATATAATCGCGAATACGAAAGTGGAATTACAATCGTCGCTTTTTATTTAACGTTTCTATTATCAATTAATTAAAGAGACACTTGAAGAAAGAACGGAGATAGATCGTTCGATTTTTTATGTCTCTCTCTCTCTCTCTCTCTCTCTCTTTCTCTCTCTCTCTCTCTCTCTCTCTCTCTCTCTCTCTCTCTCTCTCTCTCTCTCTGTTTCTCTCTCTCTCTTTCTCTCTATCTTTCTATCTATGTCATACGCACGCGCACGATCTCCAATGACATGCATTTAGAAACACAAAGCGAGCGACATTAGTTGGATGGAATATTGATCAACGTAAAACTAATGAAAAAAGCTCATTAAATAATATATAATTTTTTCGATAATTAGAACAATTAAAATTCTTATAATTATTTCATTATTAATATCATAATTTTTAAAATTTTTAATTTTAATTAGATTAACTGTTTATAGTGCTCTTTAACTTTAAAGTCACATATCTAAGTATACATAGATCTATGTTTTTTTATTTTATTTCATTTTATCACTGTAAAATTATTTGTTAATTCATATACAGTTTTTCATCGAAATCAAATGTTTTAAATCGAAATTATACTTAATATTGTGTAATAACATTATAGGATGTTCAAATCATAGCGTTAAAAATTGTTATCTCGAGAACACGGTATTTTTGAGAAAAATTGTTTAGACAAGATTTATCTCATTCCACTGGAGAATATTATGGCATTTATTGTGTTTTATTTAGCAAAAGATTTTAAGGTCATTTCAAGATCAACTATTTTTTTTTCTCTCTTTTTCTTTTTTTAATAGGAACCTACAGTTTTCATAATGGCAGCATATTCTACGCAAAAAGAAACAAGTAACTTCTTCCCGAAATTTTTTTTCATCCTAAGTTCGAAAAAAAATCAGTAATAAAATTAATGTGCAATTTTTTTTTTTTTATTATATGTATAATTGTTATTACCATTTTTTAAATGAAACGAAATGTAAAGTAAAATGAAAATGATTCTACAAAATAATTTTTTAATGATTTTCGACGTGTCTATGAATAAAACGATTCAATGATTTATATTATATCTAATAAGTAATTGATGTCAGCGTGCGAATTTTAATCATTGACGATGAATTTCAATTATTGAGTGCGAGTTTCAATCATTGACGATCAGTTTCAATCACCGACCATGATTGAAACTCGCACATTGACGAACTACTTCATAGATGTACCGTGATTCCTTGGCAGATTATTTCATAAATATATTCGATCATAGAATTCTTAGAATTATTTTCATAGAATTATTTTATTCATAGATAAATCATGAATCATTGACTATTTCGTAATCCCATGTACATCATTGACTAACCATTTCGTACGATCATCCGTACATCTCGCTTATTATTTTAATTAATTCTTAAATATATCAATAAGGTAACAATAAATAAGTAAATATATATATATATATAAATATGTATATATATATATATATATATATATATATATATATATATAAATAAGCAAATATTCGTTTAACCAAGATGAAAATTGCAATCATTAATCAGTAATAATCATGCAATAGATCTAATAATTAATTCATAATTAAGTAAACGTTTCATCGAGATTGACAATGAAATAATTCCATTTAATTAATTCAATTTAATCATTAATTGAATTATATATATATATATATATATATATATTCACTCGAATTGGTTAAAGACAATCATAAATTGTGTTTAAGGATAGAAGAAAATCAATTCGCGATATTGCAAAGATATCTATTAAAAATTTTCCAGAGCATGTTAATAATATTTGATCGTCCTATTTCTCTTTCTCTTCTTTTCTTTTTCTCCTTTTTCTATTTTTTTCTTTTTCTCAAATATGAAATGAAAATATAACGGTTTAACGATTCAACGGGAGTTAATCATCATTATTATCGCACACCAACCAACGTCGATAATATTGATGCGCGCGAGGAAAGTTACGAAAGAGCACTGGCACTTTGCGATAGAGTCAATCGAGCCTAGACTTCGCATTAACAGGCGCCTACGATCCTACGAGGGAAAGCTTAAATTGACTCTTCACAACTTATTTATTGTATCGTTCAAACGACAAACGACGAGTCCTTTTCTCTAGATCAATGAAAGATTCGACGAGGTTCCTTTTACAACTTGGTTGTAAAAAAGAAAAAGAAGTAAAATAAAATAAAGAAAGAAAGAAAGAAAGAAAGAAGAACATATATAAACTGTAAAATATTTTTATAGTTTTATTAAGATAAAATTTCTACGACGATAATCTCACGTTGACGTGTACGAATAAAATGAAACATTTCGTTAATTAGTTAAAACAAGTGTGTAATTAAAAAAAAAAAAAAAAAGAAGGAAAGACAAATTTTATCGATAATTATCATTCCTAATCTAACTACTATAATAAAATGAAGTCAGTGAAATAATTAATATTAGTAATAATTATATAGCTTCTTTCGTCTCGTTATTTCTAATTGCACAAATTGCATGTATAATATTCGCGTGAAACGTAACGCGTATAACAAAGATCGACGATTATATTCATTATTCATTTCTCTCGAATGAAATTGTAAGAACGCGAAATAATAATTTATAACTAATTCCTAGATATATAATTCCAATCGATGTGATTCCATTTGATAACAATCTTTTTATTAATTAATCCTTATAATAGACTATTTATTATTGTGTACGATTTTACGAGCACACGATATCGATTTATATTGTTCTTTCTTTTTTCCTTTTTTATTTTCTTATCACGATTTTCGTCATATAAGTTATTTATATCTTTATGCTTCACAGTTATTATTTATCGTTATTATGTCGTCTATCGTATCATGTTCAATCGAAAAAAAAAAAAAAGAAAAAAACAACAATCGTTTCTTTTTTTGAAAGAAACTAGTTGGCTTTGTTAACATACAACGCAAAAAAGAACGTAAAAAGCAACGTGAAAAATTATTATTACTAATCGCGAATGTAGATATATCCAATTAAAATTGTTTATCACTTTTCGATTCAATTATTTGTGATTTCAAAACAATCAATAACATATAAAAAGCAAATTAAATAAATGCTCTTCCAGCTCTTGACTTTTGCAAGCGTAATATTACTTGATTTGTTATGATACTTGATATATATACTTTTATAAATACATTATGTCCTTCATGCATTTGAGAAGTAGGACACATATACGAATCAAAACAAAATACAAATACATAATTTGACGTATAAAGAATGTACATATATCAATAGATAATCTGCTTCGTGACAAAACTAATCACTTGTACTTATTATATAACTATACTACAAAATACTTTTTAACAAAAATAATATTTTTCTCTTTTTCTTAGCGATAGAATAATCTTTTCAAAACGTAGAAACTTTGATATTTTTTTCAAACTGGATTCGAGATTACGTAAATTACTTTTTCTTCATCTTATACATAACGATATAATATAGTATAAGTACAAAATAGTAATGAATGGCTCGACAAAAATTACAAATTTTGACGATCGAATGAAAAAGCAATTTTATAGATGCAACAATATAATACTAATAAAACCTGCAAGTCGGAGGATCATTATTATTTCATATTATTTATAGTAAAGTAACAAGTAAGACTTATCTCTTCTACATTTATTATATATCATAATCAGGATTTTATAAATAAATATATAAATAAAACGAATTTTACCAATGAAATACCTATACATTTTATGTAAAAGAAAATAACAAATAATACGTTAAATATTATCGCATGTTCCTTTTAGCGGTCTTATTGCCTAAGATATTGTATTTGTACATTATCTATGATATAGTTTAACCTTAAAACGTTACACGCGCGTTGCTATTTTGTGAAAAACTAAAAGCAAAAAAAAAAAGACAGAGAAGGAATAAAAGAAAGGAAGATAAAAAAAAAAAAATAATCGATATTCGCGAGCCAACGATAATAATCTCGGAACACTCGCGTGTGCTCAGCTCTTTTTCTTAACGGACCTTACTCTTATTGATCCGAACAAAAGCGATTCTTTTTGAACGCGCGCACAATCTCTTTCATATTCATTCGCAACGTATAAATATGTGTGTGTATGTGTGTGTATGATGTGTGTACAACCAGTTCTCATTTACAACTTGTTCGATTATTGCAAAAATCGATCGCTTAAACTTTCACGTTTTGAAAGATAGAGCCGAATATGTTATACTAATCTATCAAAAATAATGAGATAAGATACAAAATCGAACGTAAGTAGATATGTGTATGAATAATACATATACGTGCCTTAAAATTACTTTTTCATGAAAATATAAAAAGAGTATCGATTTATCGTTACTTCGATTAAAATTAGATGAGAAGTAGATTCTGTCTCTCTCTATCTCTTTCTATGTTTTTCTTTCTCTTTCTTTCTTTCTCTTTTTATCTTTTTTTCCATTGAATTCGTTACAACGAACGTATCATCATGCGGCCGATGCAAACGAAAGGTGACGCAACGTTACTGTTTGGTGCACGGTGCGTTAACGCAAACAAGCAATGCTAAACGCGCGTTACGTTTTCACATATAGTTTTTTCAATTTTTAGTCATCTAGGATTATGAATAGGAACCTTCCTGATATTTATATCCATTTCATCGAAATTATATGTAGAATATTTTCGACAAATTAATCGTCAATGCTTTTTTTAATTATTTTGATTAAAAGTTTAATATCAATCTCGTAGGGCATGATGTTTTGCGTTTAAGCGTTAGGACAACGTGGGAGATTGCGTTAACGCAGCTTGACGTAAGGTGACGTGCGGCATCGCACATTGAAAATATATATAAGTAAGTAAATACATATATATTTACGTTCTCTGCAACGCACGTTTAAAGGACCGTGCGTCATTTATGATTGTATGTCTGCATCGACCAGTAAATCGACGCCTCTCTTCGTTACGATCGCGCACGGATTAAATATAAATAAAAAAAGATAAAAAATACCTTGCAAAGGAAAAGAACAAAGTAACCTTGTGACTGCATAACCAGTGTCCATAGAGGACTTCATAATATGAAAATGCCTTGCAATCATTGCTTATGAATCATGCATCTATTTATTACTCTTTACGCGTATGTCTTTATGTTTTATGTATGTCTTCTTCGAATATTGTTCGACTTCTTGAATTTCTTATACGTTTAAATGATAGTAGACTTTTCGTTTCCATTTTCAAAACACAGCATATTTTCTTTCATTTAGTTTATTAACAATCCATGAGCAGTTTGTTTTCGTTTATATCAATCGATTTTTCCTTTCGATTAAACCTTTTCTATTCTTTATTTCTCTTCTTTATCAATAGACTTACGATCGAGTATGTATAAACATAGTTAGCAATTGTAATCACGAAAGTCTATTGTTCCGAAATTACCGGTCTCGTCAGCCTTCGAACGTGTAATTGAATTTTCGCGGAAAATTACTGCCGCCAATCGGAATTCTGTTTACTAATCTCGTTAGCTGTTGTTTTTGATTGAACGAAAGCGTACTTACTCACGAAACGTCCCGCTCGATACTAAATCAATATTTTCAAAGTAACATACTGCATTTTAATTACTCACTTTTAAAAAGCAATTTTCTTGTCGTTTAAAAAGTATATGGTTAATAATATAGATAATATAAAGGAAAAGAGAAAAGAGATATTAATAATTTTCTAACATAGATAGATTATTTTTTTCTTTCGTTTTTTCATAAACCTTCAACCCACATGTGCTTCCAACGACCTCAAAAGATTAATTTCGACTTGGCGTGAAAACAAATTTATTATAGATTAGAAGTCTCTAAAATGATATGATACTACGTTAAACCTCTTATCGGTCTCTCAGTGTTTCTAATATCGCGTCTAATATCGTATATATCATGCGACTAATTAAAAATGCGAGACGAAAGTCTGACGATAATCGCGAAAAGTTTTTTTCAGTCGACCGTATTCGATACGGAGATCAAGTGTTTCGTCAAATTAAGTTAAAGCGTTGCGCCGCCGGAAATCTAAATATAATCGACGGCATCTCAAGGAAATTTATTTGCGTTGAGCGTTCGACGACAAGAAAAAATAAAAAAAAAATAAAAAACAATCTAAAAAGAACAAAAAGATAAAGAAAGAAAGAAAGAAAGAAAGAAAGAAAGAAAGAAAGAAAAGAAGCTTTCACGTCGAGTAAAAAATTTCTATCAAATAGAAGTAGCCAATAGAGAATTTATTCTATACATCTTTCTCCACTTCTGTCGCATGGCCTTTAATCAGTGTTTATTGTTAGTAATTTATAGTTCACGGTCAAATATATCGCTCAGCGTTTCGTTTCGTCTGCCTTCGTAATATCCTCTAACAAATGAGTAAGATGCAGGAAACAAGCGTAAAAGATAACAAGAATTTACGAGGGAGAAAGAGAGAGAGAAAAAGAAAAAGAGAAAGAGAGAGAATAAACTCGAAAGAATACGAACGACAATAGACAAACCGTGATTAAACTCGCAACTTGTGTTTAAAACTATACCAATGAAGTAGTATTTATTCTTAGCAAGGATGCAAAAACACCGGCTTTTAAAAACGTCTGAAATCTTAGCGTATAGTATTTAATAACGCTTTAGTATCTTTTATTTTTACGTCTCGCTAATTACACATAACATACACATACACGCATACAGATAAAGATGTACAAAGAAGGATCTCCAGGAATAAACGAAATTTCTTCGATTCTATATACTTTACAAACAGATGTACACACAGAGAAAGAGAGAGAGAGAGAGAGAGTGTAAGAGAAAGCCACAACACACACACACACACATAAATATTACAAATATGACATCATGCATATGTGTCTGGACAAAAAAAAAAAAAAAAAAAGAAAGAAAGCAAGTGCGCAGTGTATAAATCTTATGACTTCGTGCCTACTCGAACCCACGCCCGTTTAGTATTACGTCATTTACACGGCAAGAAAAGAGACACTCGTGTTCACTCTATTACACTACTACCTAGAAGTAGTAGTAAAAATACGTCTTACGGTCATCTTACGTTAGATGTTTATAAAGAGATAGAAAGAGTGAGTGAGAGAAAGAGAGAGAAAGAAAAGGAGAAAGAGAGAAAGACAGAGAGAGAAATAGAGATAGAGAAGCATACTAACATATACATATGCATGAGAAGAAAATACGCACATGTACAAGGAAATCGGCTCGCCAAGGCCCTTCGTCTCTAAAGAAAGAAAGATAAGACCATACGTGAGATATTGCAAAAGGTGGCGTTCATCGCTTCACAAATTTCTTCTTACTTTTCTCTTTTGCTCTCCCTCTCTTTCTCTCTCTTTCTTTATTATTATCTTTACCTCTATTTCTTACTTTTCGTCACATCGAAAAAATATAATTTCTATAAATAGCTTCTATGATTTTTATAGATTAGTGCAGCGAATTAATGTTATTATTAATGATGGTATAATAAGTAGAAAAGAGAGAGAAAGATGTATATTGTTGCAAGAGCAATTACACACACACACATCACAGAACACGTGGGATACTTTACTATTCACTTAGCAGATTTCGTTTAGATCTTTCTCTTCTTTCTCTCTTTCTCTTTCTCTCTCTCTCTCTCTCTCTCTCTCTCTCTTTCTTTCTCTACGTTTCATAACAAATTATGCAAATCGAAAAAGGTTAAAAGAAAATCAATCGATCGATGAAACTATCAGCAATTATGAATTTCCGCGTTACATGGAAATGCGTTGATTAAACACGTTTATCTAATATCGTTGAACCGGTCGTTCGCACTTACTAGCGAATCACTTGAATATCGTTTAATCTCGACTCTTCGTCGAATACATTCGAGTCAGGTCGCACAAACGAAATAAAAATGAAATTTACGAGTGTAGTTACATCGATCAGTTATAATACTCGAGAGAGAAAAGAAAAAATATATAAGTATTTGTATGGAACAAATAGAAACATTTATTAAACGTATTTAAAAACAAACAAAATATTGATCCATCGAAATAACTAGAAAGCAGATAGATTGACTTCCTTCTGAAGACCCTACAAATACTTTGATACGAAAAGAAAAAAGAAATAAAAAAAAAAATGAAAGAAAAACAGCAGAAACAAATAGATATCTAATCGGTAACGTACCAATTCCTAGATATATCGTAAATATCGTTAATCATCGTAAAAATACTCGAATGCGAAAAGTTGAATAGGGAAACATTATAAAGTTTCTTTTAGAATATTTTACAATTACGATATAAGTTGAAAGTCAAATATCATTGGACGAGATCGATCGATGAAAGGCTCATTGATCTGAGCACATTTAAAAGAGTGCACGTTATCGTGTAGTAACATTTATAAACACAACCGGTCTTCGGTACATTAGAAGAATGTAAGATACATAAGATCGTGTAAAGGTTCTCTAGGGTCAATTACATGTATCAACTCGACGTTTTTCTCCGGTCGTATTCGTGTACGTATTTGGTTTTCTTTTTTTTTCCTTTTTTTCTTTTTTATATAAATACTATGTAATACATATTCGAAGGATTCACCGTTGAAAGAGAGACTACGAAAATGATGACGATACAACACGTGGATATCGTACGAGACGAAATTCTAACGGTACCAGTTAAGGCAATATCACTCACCAAACAGGAAGATAATATATTAATCCGTTTTCGAATGGAATACATACAAAATGGATATCTAATAAGAAAAGTATATAAGATCGATGGTTGATTGGTTATTATTATGAATTCGAAGAAGGAAAAAGACACGAGATATTCTTCCTCGTAATGATGTCACTCCGGATCGAAGCGAATAAAATTATCGATCGAATTACCACACGTAACGACAACGGAAGGACGTTCGAACGTAACGCGAAAAAAGGATAAATAAATGATATAATAAATGACGATAGAAAAATAATTTCGGGATATATGAAAATTATTTACTATGAGAAAATGATCTTTTTTTCTCTCTTTTTTTTCTTCTATTTAACGTTACGATTTAATTGTGATAATTACGTTACGTTAACTTGCTTAAAATTCTCCTACGACTACACTAATCCTCTTCTGAAGACATGGACGATCATTGAAAAAGATCGATAAATCCTCCTTCGAGCTGCTTCCAAAATTTCACTTGTCTATGACGAGGACACTTTACTTCTTTTTTTTTTTTAGTTCTTTCTCTCTTTCTCTCTGTCTATCTATCTATCTGTCTATCTCTCCTATCTTTCTTTCTTTTTTTTTTTTTTTTTTTCCCTATACGCACGAACACTCGCACGTAGACCCGAACGCCCGTTGGATCAACAAACGACTGGCTAACGCGTGCGGTGCTGCTCAATCATTTGCGCGCGCGTTCTTTTCGAGGCTTTTGAAGATGCGCATGCGCTCTAATGCACGCGCTAGATTACCGGTGAAAGAGATAAAATTGATAAGACAGATGTTAGCTCTAAGTTTACTACTCGATATAACGTATATTAGTATTTTCTATCTCCTTCGTTCATTTCTATCATTTTGTTTCATCATCTTATATTCCCTTTGCAATTTCATAATATCTTGTAATACCTGAATCTCTTCGTTCGTTATAATTGCCGATCAGGAATCTCGGACGATACCACGTTGACTTCCTTTCACTTCGCTCGAAAGAAGGAAGTTGAGTAAAAGACTTTGATAAAAAGACATACTTCGCTTAATTGACTCCGTCCAACCTAAAAAGAAAATATATAATATTAGTTTTCTTATTTCAGAGATATCGAAAATATTTCTTCTTTCGTCGTGTCGTGTTAAAAATATTTCACAGGTTTCATCATTTCAAATAAATCAAGTAGAAATGGTAATCGTGTTTGAAATGATTTTCGATTGATTACGGATCGAGATCATGTTTTATTTTTACACCTACGATATGGATTAGACTTGATAGCAAGATTAGAAACGATTGATGTGCTAAATCCAAAGATATTTTTATCACGTTACATTCACACGTTCACGCATGATTGTATTAGTAGGAAATCCCAAATGACAAGGAAGGTCAGTTAAACAATTTGCAGACATTTTTTTCATTTCCCTCATTATCAAGTAATTGCATTATCTTGGTGAAAGGATCGTTCTCGTCGTTTTTCTATAAAATAATAATAATAATAATAATAATAATAATAATAATAGATAAATAAATAAAAGATTAATAATTATAACATTTAAATACAAATTTATCAAGAATATTCCCTAAGCGTTAATTTAAATACCCGGGCTATTGAATATCATCTGATGTCGATAACTCATGATCTTATATATACATATATATATATATATACACACCACACACATTTTGACTGAATTGGATGCTTCATATACGATACATATGTATAAATTATATATACACTCGTACTGATTATTTGTCAAATAAAATGTTAACCAATAATATCTACATCTATAAATTATAAATTATAGATCGAATATAACATAAAAATATTGTATAACAATTATACTACCTTTAATACATGATAGCATTTTTGTCATTGATTATGAAAAAATTCAAAAAAAACAGACAAGAATCTGTGGACATGTAACGAATGTATCAGTTGAGACATGAATTAACGATTTAAAATTATTCGAGTATGTAAAATGAGAATATATCAAATAAAAGAGAATATCGTAATATATTAATAGATTAATTTAAAGTATTGTATGAGATGAAATCTAATAGTAATATTTCATTATGCTTACCATTAGACGATTAATTATAATGAAAGAATATTTTGATATAATTTAAATCTAGAAACAATCAATGCTATGACCATTCGCCTTTTTCTTCGTTAAAACTTCACTGGTTGGATGAGTGTATAATTTTTATGTTGGTATTACTGTGGAATGGGAAGTGGGAACATCCAAATCCGGCTTGACGATATACGGTGGTTTTGCTAAACGAAGGGCTCCTTCCGAGAAAGTAATATATCCATATAATATGAAACGCAGAAAATATTTCCGTATTTGAATTTACAGTGTTCATGTATATACGGTTCAATAACGACAAACGGTACGTATGTGTAGGTTTAACTTACTGTTTATGTATAACCTTTTAGCTTGTAGTATGTCATTAATTTAATATCATACGATTTTATAGATATTTGCACAATTTCTCATGATATATATCATATTATATTATTATTAGTCGTTTTTGTCTTTAATTAAATGCAATAAATATATACATATATATTAGCAATATCTTTCCAGCTGTAATATGAATAAACCTCTTATAGCATGATATATATATATATATGTATGTATATATATATGTGTGTGTATATATATATATATATATACACAATCGTATATTACTTATGCAGTTTCATCTCTTACCGATATATATATTTTAATAGATACATATGAAAGAAGGTTAACATTGTTATCTTGTATTTTAGATAAGGGAGAGCAATCTTCGGTCTATAGATTATTACTAATAAGACGGAATGTTTGTAAAAGATTGGTCGAGCATTCAAACGTGGAATGAATGAGGAAGAGTTATTGACACGGTCAGCTGCGGAGCGTGATAGAATATTCAGCTGCTATGACCGTGGCAGAGAACATGGAGCCCAAATTGATGCATGGGAAGATCCTGGTTATGAAGTTTATCATACCACAGATAGATATGGATTTATACAGTACGTATTTTGTAAGGATAAATTTAAATATATAATTTATCATTTAATATCTTCTTTGTTATATAGCGATAAGCGATTACCACGAAGGTTAGGTGCAAATGAAATAAGACTTGATCAAATAGAAATACAGAGATTAAAAAAATGGGAAAAGATGACAAAACAATGGGAGAGTTCATCGACTAAGGAGAAATTACGTCGTAGAATATATAAAGGTATTCCAAATAGATTTAGAGGTCAAGTATGGACTTTATTACTAGGAATAAAAACTCTAAAGGAAGAACAAGCAGGCAAGTATGAAGAAATGCTTAAACTTGCACGTCATTGGTCCACTGAAATTCGGCAAATTGATGCTGATGTTGCTAGACAATATAGGGATCATATCAATTATAGGTATGTAGTATAAATATTTTTTTATTTACATTATATAAGTTCTAGATCATAAGCAAAACTTTTCTACAGGGAGAGATATAGCATAAAACAACGGTCTATGTTCTATGTGTTAGCTGCTTATAGTATGTACAACATGGAAGTAGGTTATTGTCAAGGAATGTCAGTTTTGGCAGGATTACTTTTACTATATATGGATGAAGAAGATGCATTTTGGGGTTTGTCTGTATTACTTGCCGATAAAAAATATAGTATGCACGGTAAGTATATCTGTTATAACAATTACTGATTATGCTTGAGTTTTTCTTTTTTCTTTTTTTTTATGATTAATATAACACAGCATGTGTGTGATGCATGTATTAAAGAGCATCTCTAAGCATTTTTGATTTCTAGGATTTTATGTTGATGGTTTTCCTAAACTAAATCGTTTCATCGAACATCACGATAAAATAATGAATAAATTTCTACCAAAACTAAAACGAAAACTTGATAAGTGTGGTTGCGATTCTATATTATATGCATTGAAATGGTTCTTTGTAGTTTTCCAAGAACGAGTAAGCACTATGTTCATTGCATTTTAGAAAATTGTTAATGTACATCTAAGTAATTCCCTACGTTGTCTTGTAGACACCTGTTAGCCTTGGTCTTCGTATTTGGGATATATTTTTATTGGATGGAGATCGCATTTTACCTGCAATGGCATACACTATTATGAAAATGCATAAACGTAATTTAATGCCAATGGAAAGTCTTGATGAATTTTGTAATTATTTGCAAATTAAATTGGAACAAGACTTTGGTTTTAACGATGATACTGTAATTAATACCATGGAACGTTGCATGGAAGAACTTAAACGTGCCAAATTAGAATATCCAGGCCCTCCCTTACCACACGAATTACCACAGTATCCAGTTGGTACATTTAAAGAACCCTCTTTCACTAGCAAGGTATTATAACACGAATTAAATAAAATACCTCTAATATAAAAACGAGCATATTAAGTGATTATAATATTATGCTTATGCAGGTTGGACGACGTAGCGAAGAGTTCAGTGAAGCACAGCATATGATGCGCGAATCGGTAGTACAACGAAGGGATATGGCTCTCGTCGAGGAAGGCAGAGAAAGTACAACGCCAGTTGATCCAAGTAGTGGTGGTGGCCTTGGTGGTAAGTTTGAATCTAGTGACAATACCACACACAATAGCAGAGATATTACTATTTGTCGGCCCATATATGAGGGTGATGCAGATGAGAAGAGTGACACTGAAATTGATTCAGCAATTGATATTATACTTATATATAATACTAGATTATAAAACAGATTTTTAAAATCTGGATTAAAGTTAGATATAAAGAAAAAGTCGATTATGATATTGAAATATATTTTGAAAAGAATCATTGTAATTTCTGTAATAAATGTAAATATATTTTTTACTTTCATAATACTTCTGGTCATATATGTATTAATTAAAGTTATAACAATCAATTGATAGAATCATAAAAGAAATATCTGCAGTGATAACATTAGAAACACCTTTGCACAGACGGCGAATCGTCAAAATACTAATACAAGCAATAAATTGTGAATGTATGTGCAGGGAGCAAATTCTCATTTGATCCAAGTCTTGACGATGGTGCGTCTCCTAATGGCTCACATCGGTCTTTGGCTGACACATCTGTTACCTCCACAGCTGATCTTTCTGTATTTAGTTCCGCGACACGGTCTCAAGCATTAGACAATAGTCTTGATACTCAAAGTAATGTTTCTAATGGTAGTTCTGGTAGTGGTGGTTTGCTTACACCAAGGGCAACGCCCCATCATCCAAGTCCTGATATTGTACGAATCTATGTACCATATACTTCACCTTCCGCAACTTCGTACAAGGACGATCTTCCTCGCACCCTTCCTCGATCTTTAGAAACGAATAGAATCCGCATACGTGTTGATCCCGATCAAACTCCTATAGTTGAACACCTCAAGCCACTTTCTTTAGATAGTCCAGAGTTTGAATTAGATCTAAAATAAATAACAAATAGAAATTACATAACAAGCACTATAAATAGTATTATTACAATCGAAGATAATGAAATTAGATGTATGTTGTATATATCTAATAAAAAAGATATATATATATAATATATATATACATATATATATATATATAGATATATATATATATATAAATAATATGTATAGAAGGATGATAATCAGAAACAAAAATATCATCGATAATATCGATATATTAATAATGTGAAAATAACTGCAAAGCTAATTATAATATTACATGGTACATCTAATCAATTTATCAATTACAAAAGTTTAATTAAAACTTAGTTGTAAAATTAACTAATCTTCATTGACAGTGACAAAAGACAATGAAGCATGGCAATGAAAAATTAATATGTAATTACTACGTTCCTAGCACTATGAAAATGATATTTCTTGCTTTATTGGCACTCAGAATTTTCATTTCATTTGCATTCCAAATATTATATTGCTCACAACATTCAGTTGAGTATTATTGATAATAATCAGAAAGACGATAGTATTACAGAAAGCAGCAAGCAAATTAAAAACAAGTAATTAATATAAAAAACGAAAAGTTTGTGTCTATTTCAATTATAGTAGATCAGATATTATTTATTTATTTGCACCTAGTGACATTAAGTAAGAAAGTATGCTGCTATAACAGTGATTATAATAGAAAGAAATGTACCATTAATTTATTTTCAATGCTTAAATTTAATAATTTTATCACCTGAATGTATCATACACCATATTTTGCTTTAAACAATGCAGAAATAATGCATTACAGTAGCACTTCTTTTTGCAAACTTAACATTGATAGACACTTAATTTATCTTTAATTCTATTGTTTTATATATCTCATACTTATATTTTAATGCTAGATCTGAAATTTTTATCTACCTTTTTTTATTTCTATGTTAGGATAATGTTATAAACTGGTTAATATATTTATGGATAAAATCCTGTTTTAAATTAAGTATTATACTGCCGTAGGATTATTAAAATTTGATTACATCTAAGTTTTTCTTTTCAATTATTCATACACTATAAGAAGTATACTTTTGTAAATAAATAGTATCCTTAAAGATATGTAAAAGTCGTTAAATACAATGAACAAGTTGCATAAAATCTTCACTAAAGAATGTGAATAATGGACAGTCTAGTATTATATTTCCTCTATACTATTTAAACATGAAATGATATACTTGCTGTTGTGAGTGTAATTGAACTAAGATATACACTTCTATTTTTAGTTTATAAACATTCCAATACATGAACAGATCTTACAACAATTAGTTGTTATATTTAATAGCATAAGTAAAATTTGTTGATCGAATATTAAATGTTTATCGTGTTGTATGAATCTGGATGATCCAATGCCATAAAATTATATGACAATGCATTCACAGATATATCTCTTATAAAACAAGATCATATATAAAAAATAAAAATTGTAATCAAAGAATTAGAAGATGCAGATTCTCATATTATAAAGTATGCAAATTCATATATTTTTAAGAAACAAAAACTGTACAAGTTGTATATTATAATATCAAGTATTAGGTAAAGTAAAGGATCATTGGCCATTATAATGTTTGAGATACATGTATAAACTATTACAAATACCATAAAAATTATATTAATTGCGCAAATTTAACATATTTAAAAAAGATAGTAAAATGACCAATGATCTTCTATTTTCATTTGATATATTTCCAATCAATATGAATCATTTAATTGTTCAGTGTGCAAAATGCAAAATCTTCAATAACTTATAGTGAACTATAATGCCAGCTGCAAAATATGACATTCCTAAGACTACTTAAGAGTAGAACTTAAAAACTAAATGATATTGAAAAAAAATTATGACGAATGTAATTTTTTTGTATCAACAGCAGTTAAAATCGAAAAATTGCATAAAAAGCAGAAGTGGACCAGATATTTAAAACATATGGCACTTAAATATTGCACAATTCTTCAAAATATATGTTATCTAAAGAAATCTTTTCAAAATCAGCAATTATATGTATATTATATATTTTACAAAGATTACAATTTTCATATTAGCAACATTTTAAGTGCACAGTTGCATTTATATTTTTCATGCAACAAATGGTCAAACATAGTACTTCTTAATATTAATTATACTCAAAAACGTTAAGAAGATTTAAGGGATAAATATGTATCTTTACAATATAAGATAATTATTGCATACAGTAATATTAATGTCAAAATAGTATTGTTGAGGTATTGACGAAAAAAAAAGTGGTGTATCTTAGTTGTTATTGTGAATAAAATATATTTTTTGATTTATTTATTTTATTACTTGAGCATAGGTAAAATATTACGTAGGAAATTAACCTTTATATAACCATTGAAAACAAACTAAATATTTATAAATATATTCCTTTTTTTTTTTCTTTTTATTAAAATATTTCAACATCAACATTGTATAGTATAGAATAATTTTGGTATTATTCATTTTCAATTATTAAATTTTAAATAGAAACTAAGTATATATAATATATTATTAATAAATGCATTCTGTTCATTATTCACATTCATATTGCAGCTTTAGTAGATAAATTACAGTTCAAACTTACTACCTGGAAAAATATATGTATAATGTATAAGACTATAGTTCAAGTCAATATTTTTTTTATACATGTGTCAAATGCAAAACTTAGCATAAACTTTCATGTATGATAAATTATTATTAGAAATGTAGTAAAATATGTACACACACAATCTAATGATGCAATACTCATGTGTCTGCAAATGATTAATGCCTGACAAATCTCATTGTAAATTGACAAAACGCCCAAACAATAAAGACGCTGAAATAAAATAAATTTTGATTTTTTTTTTTAAACTATGAGATAAATAGAACTTTTCATTGAAATAAAGAAGACAAAAATAATGGAGCACTTGGAAAAGATATTGAATAAAATGGAATTTTTTGATATTAAATATTATAATTTATATAAGCTCATCATCGATGCATACTTATGTTCTCATTAAACATATGTATCATATATACATACATAGTTCGAACATATGATCCAAAGTTTTTAGTATATAGTTTATACTGGAATACATATTGAAATAGTAAAAACTATCTATATCTTTATTATACAATATTGTAAAGTACCTTATAAATTACAGATGAACACCGTAATGTAACACATATGTGATTTAGGACTGATTTTTATTGGTCTTCTGAATATTTTTCAAAGTATCAACCAAATTTTTATTGGATTTTACTTTCCAGATAAAAGTCATCTGCATTAATAGGTATTGCTTTTCCATTCATAATTACTTGTGGACCTGTATAATAGCGCCATAAAAGACTGCTGCCTCTCTTCAATTGATTGATACTTGATAAATGAGACCAGCAATCCAACCAACTATTATAAATTGGCATATTTGGAGGAAGACCAGCAACCAACCTTATATAAAAAAAAAAAAAAGTTAGATTAATTTATATTTAAGATCTTTGTATAATATATATTATCATTAACTTACCCGCAGTTATTTACTGCCATGCAATGAGATACTACCAAAAATGGATATGTAACGGTCGTTGCAAGAAACTAGAAATTATTTAATTATGTAAAACGTTACACTTGAATAATAATTATTATATTCGTATTTGTATTTACTTTCATAGTGGAAGCTGTATAAGTCTTTAATTCTTGATCACGAATAACATATTTATTGATGACATAAGTTGATGAACTGACAAGAACTAATACTGCTGCATTTGCAATCAGGCGTGGTACTAATCCTGCATAATATCCTGCAATCCCATTCTCCTTGTACACTTCTATAAACGATCTAATCAATCCACTAGAATATAAAACAAATAATTATTCGAGCATTAAATGTTTTTATAAATAACATTTAAATGTGTTAGAATTAATATTTATATAACCAACTTATATTTCGTTTCACCACCTACAAATTGGGCCATCATTCTTAACATTATTACATCTAATGGATGGCTTACTATGATTCCCATCATTCTACTAAGTAAATCCCGTATAAGTTCGTGTATACATCTAGTACGTCTGTAATATTGTTATAAATTTATTAAATTATAATTACGATTATATAAATGCTAACAATCTATTGCTTTCCCAAAGCATTCAAGCTTTACCTTTCAGGTTCTGATAATTCTTCGTCATCAATATTTTTGTCAGGTTCGCCACTAAATGAAATGCATTCAGAAGTTTTCTCAAAGGCTACTGCACTGATAGTATATGCACAAAGTTTGGGTACAAGTCCTCGATAACATCCACTAAATCCATCAACATTTTTTATATACCTAACTAAAAGAGTAATAATATAAAAAATTTTTAACAAAACTAACAACAATTTTTTATTTCCTATGCTAATTTTTAACTTGCCATATTGAAAAACGTTAGGTAAAGCTAATGCTGGTTTTCCAAACAACGTCACTGTTTGGCGTGGTGCAATAGGTTCATGACCAATCTGAAATTTAGAAAAAGATACAATTTTTATCTTTTTTATGCATATAATTTTTAAACATATATACTACATACCTGTATCAGAACTTTTGCATATTCGATCGGATGGGATATTGTATTTATGAACATACGAATTGCTATATTAGACCATACAGGTTCTTCTCTTTGCGAAATCATAATTAATTTCACGAGTTTTACTTCACTATATTATTTTTTCTGGAAATATAGATATTCCGTAAAAATGAAAATAAAAAATGAAACTATGAAGCGCTTAATCAAATATACGCACGATAATAAATAAGATCTATCTCTTTTTTTCTTATATTTGATGAAATTTATTAGATTTCTTTTTAAATAATTTCTTTACTCAATCTCACAGTAGTTTTCAATACTTAGGCCAACGGCATCTTTCTTTAGAAGCTTAAAACACGAGCATAAGATAAATTATTCTTTGTACTGTAACTATTATCGAAAGATAGTCAATAACATATCGTATTTAATCTGTAATCGAAAATACTTTTGCAAATAATAATTCTATAAATTTCATATTAGATATTTTCGAAAACCAACAAAATGTAAGTTCCATGTTCTCTACGATTCTGTTATTAGAAAATAGCAAAATCGCCGATCATATTCTGAATTTATTCACTTGAACTTTACCATAAACGTAATACACGAATACATCAGAGAGGCTACCACTCCTACACCATCTTATTAATCAGGAGTACCAACATCATGTATGTAAAAGTAAAAGTTAATGTTCATAGGTACGTTAAAAACGTCTTAATAAAAACATAACTGATATATATGTGTATATATATATATATATATATATATATATATATATAACCGTGTTATAAATATTAAGTTCAAAACGCTCGTTGTTATTTAATCTTTAATCGAAAAACGATGTTCGCAAATTTATTTAATCAAATGTTACCAACCGTAAAAGAAATATATGTTTATAAATCTTTGTTACTTGGATTGTTTTGATCAGTGTAACTCTTTCGCTTTTGGGATTTTATAGTTCATTAATCAACGTATTACGATCAAGTTTACTAACTTCGTATTTTATATGACTTTAATCAATTTTAATTCTACTGTGACCAATCAAATTTAATAAAATATTATTATGTAGAGAAGGCCAACGCAGAAGAAAGAAAAACAGTTGTCTCTTCAATGTTGGTTAGTATTTCGATATATCATTTTAAATGATTATTAGGAAAGAAATTGTTTTTATTGGCTTATCCCTAACTTTCGATTTATCAAAATTTCGTGATAGTAATAATTGGTCATTTTTTTTGTGAAGTGAGATATAAAATGATTGTGAAATTAAATCCCTTGAGATTTGCACAAATTTTGGATGAAACGAGCATCAACATCCACCGATAACTTTTATTCCACTCGAACTAATTCACATGTTAAAGTCCGATCTAACATATGACGTTTATATTCGACCACACTGCATTTGACAAAGACAAATATTTTTAGGTCAGTTGCTGCAGTAAATATCATATTATTCCTTGCAATTACGATGGAGTACTTTTGATTAGATTAATCGTAATGTGAGTCCTGAAATAAATTTAATTGTATATTTGAAAACTTAAATTCAATAACATGGAATAACAAAAACAACAACAACAACAACAACAATAATAATAATAATAATAATAATAATAATAATAGTAATAATTTTAATAGTAATATAAACAGTATATATATATATAAAAATAATAATAATTATAAAATGAATTGTCATGTTTTTGTTAAGTCTGAGTCAAATTGTAAATGTGTCATCTTCCGTTACTTATTTTTTGTAGGTGCATGGGTTATGTAAACATAATCGTACATAATGCAGTCCCAGTTAGCAGCAACTCCTCGAAAATTACCTGTGTTTGTCTTCCCTTCAAGCATTACTTTTTATCTAGAAAATCAATCTACTCATAAACAAGTTTTGACTTTATATAATCCATATGATTTCCCAGTAAAATTCAAAGGTATATCTTATTGAATTTCTTTCAAGAGTTATTCGAGAGATAATATTATTTATAACATGATTATTACAATATATTTTTAGTGCTTTGTACTGCACCAAATAAGTACAAAGTTGTCGATCCCGAAGGAACGATAAAGGCAAAATGTTGCGTTGACATTGTTGTAAGACACACAGCTCTTTTAATTAGTAATTGCAATGTGACTGATAAATTCAGGATACAAATGCAAGAACATCCGAGTAAACAGGTAATAGTATTAGTAATAATAATACCGATTTGAATTCATTAAAGCATTTATATATGTTTGTCTTATATTTATATCTTTTCAATATTTAAAGGCAACAGGTAAACGAGATGTTGAAGCTACATTGTTACCTGGAACTTCAGAGACTGCTGGAAGAGCAACTCCAGATCCAGAAATGTTTCAACAACTTCCAATAAATGAAACTAGGCAACAACAATCATATGCGCTTATAACTCAAAATAGAACAATTGACAGTGAGTATAAAATATTATAATTGAGTATGGATTGCATACATAATTTAAAGGTATGGTTATTTAAAACAGCAGAATGTAGGTTTTGAAAAGTATTGCATTTACCTATGTTCCACAACAATAATTTATAATTACAGACACTTCACTCAAGATACATAAAAACTTATTACAGTTGCAGTATGATTTATTTCATGGAGAAATTCAAGATAAAATTACAAATATGTTTCTGAGCTCAAATATGAAAAATGCCAATTGTATCATTGTGGATAAAGGTTAATATGTTAGTATTTGAATTTAGTTGCTGATCTATGAATACACTGCAATATGATGAAACTGATAATTAAAATTTTCATATACATGATTTTTATGAGAAGTTGCAAAAAAAAAAATGATGTACGTTTTATATGCATTATACATAAAAAGTTCTTATAAGAATAATAATAGAATCTTCAGTAGTGCCATATTTTTCAATCTGCTTTCTAAAAAAATACAATTATTACTTAAGATTAATAGTTTTTTTCATGAACATGAACGATCTTCAATATTAAGTAGATGTCTCAGCAATATTTTCCTTTTTTTGGAAAACTATAAATATACAAGTTCAAAGAACAGTTTTTTCTATCATTTTACAATATAACTAATTATCTGTAGCTTGTATACTTATAGTTTGTTATATAATATATTAAATTACAGCAAATATAGACATAAAATGTAGTTTATATAATGTCAATATTATAATGGCATGTGTGTGTGTGTGTGTGTGAGAGAAAGAGAGAGAGAGTGTGTGTAACAAAGAAATAATATTATCAGAATTACAGAATAAATTACCTTTCAGGAGGAACAAACTATGTAGCACTTATCGCAGGAATTATTTGCATAGCTGGGCTACTTCTACCAACAGAAGGAGAACGTAGCCACACAGTGCCTGATTACCTCCATCTTTCCATAAATTTTAAATTAATATTTTCGTTCGTATTAGGTAAGTATAGTATACTTAGTATTTATAAATTAGATAGTATATATAACACACAATTTTGTTACAGGTATGGTAACAATTATAATCTTAAGGTTGTAATTTGTGGCTGGTTATATGAAAAAAAAAAGACTTTATACAATAAATAGGATTATGGGGTGAAAGCACAATTAATGCATATTTTTTTTTTTTTTATATTAGATGTCTTATCTTTGTTAAATGTATGGAGGTCTAGTTTACAAGTATTATGTAGCTAGCCTATTTTTTGAGCACTTCCAATATTTAGTTTTGAATGTGATATTTTATTTCCTTCCATTTTATATTCTTTTTCGTTCATTACAATATCTCAATTTATATTTTTAATCAATGACATATAAACATTATGCATATATATGTGATATATCACCAATCCTTTTTTATGTATCAAAAACAAAAAACGCCTTAGATAGAATAATCTAGTTTTGCAGCTCAAGAATTCTTCTACATGTTCTATCTATAATCATTTTAATAATTATGCATTCAAAAAAATATGATCTCATATACAGATATGTAAATATCTTCCTATGTGCAGTAGGTTGCCATTTTAAATTCTTAATAAAAAGAATTATATGAAAATGTCAATAAAGATATCTTTGTATATTCTAAAAAATAATACAAATCAAGCTGAATTAGTTTCATTTATATTAAAGAGGAAATCAATTTTTTTTAACAATATAAGTATTTCATAAGACTGATTAGTCAATTAAGTTACAATTTTTCAATTTTTAAATAAAAGCATTCAGACAACCATTAGCAATGTGTATTTATTATTTACATAAGTTACAATGATGACACTTGTGAATAAAGTGGTTCACCGAACAGTTGTTTAGCCCAATTCATTATTTGCAAAATATTCTGAACGTCAGAACTGCCACCACGTCACAAGTATCTGTTGGTATAATAATAAATTGTCAAATAAATTACATTTGAGGCTTTTATCTGCTAAAAGATATATAACTTGCCTTTACAATCTCCACAAAGTGGTTGAAATGTATCGCAGTCAGATTTCCATAGCTCTAAAGCCTATGAACATTTTTTAAACTTTCATTGTGAGTCTTATATTCCATAGAGGCACTGGCTGGAAGATGTAATACTCTCCTAAGTGTATCTCTAATTCTTGCCGTCGTTGCAACGTCTGATGCTGTTTTATTCCAAACACAAATTATATCTTCCTGCATCAAAAAAAAAAAAAAAAAAAAAAATTACATATTAAATTGAATGAAGTAAATTAAAAATAGATAAGAGATTAATCTTACTTGAAACCTTATGGATACAACAGCACCACATATTTCCTCTCCTACCATAAATTGCTCTCCTAACATAGCTAAAATAAGATTTTCCCAACATCTTGATACCAAACCTTTTCTTAATCTTACTATCCATTTACCACCTCTTTGGTTTGCCTCATCCTAAAATTAAAGCATTTTAATCGTATACATTTATCTTGATTGATTTTAATGCTTTCATTTAAAGTAGCACAAAAAATAATTGTCGAGATAAAAAAACTTACCTCCCACATAGGTTTTATACCAACTTTGAATAAATGAAAGTCTGTATGTGTCGTTAGTTCTGACGGTCTGACTAAATGACTGTATAGACCCCAAAATTGTTCCACACTTGCAAACCTACCAACCAATTTTAAATTCTGGTCGTAACTCTGTATGCTGGTTTGTTTACCAGGACTGCGTCTACTATACCATAATGCATATGCATATTGCAATTTGTGCTCGTGAGGACTTATTTCTATAGAAGGCTATACATAAAAAAAAAAGTGATTTATAAAGCACTTCTAAATCTAAATTTGCAAGTAAAACTAAATAAAAGTAAGCTGCAAATATTCTACTCACTAATAGATCTTTCTCAACTTTATGACTGTCCTTTGATTGGGTTTCTTCTTCTCCACTGTCTTCATTGGTTTTTGATCTGTAAGAACTATCATAATTCACAAAATATGTTTCCTTTTTTATCTATATGAAAAAAAAAATAAATAAATAATAATAACCACATATTTCATTTATTAATAAATAATGTGCCTGGCACAACTCAAATATATATACACATTTGAATTGATTTATATAATGTATGCACTATTAATCGATCATTTTTAACTCGAAAACACTGTAAAATCGAAACGAAGAAACTCCGAAAACACGGTTAGTAAATTTTGAAAAGAAAAAAAAAAAAAAGAAAGGATAAAAACACGAGTCAATACAATCTATTCTGACAAATGTCACGTTCTATATTCCACTGGATATTATAAATCGAAGCACTGAAAGTCCATATCGAAGAGAAATTTGTACACGATTATTCTAACAACTGGTGCTTCATGTCACGAGTATGATAAATATTTTACTCGAGTAATTTTGCATTGAAAATGAATCTAACCTCCATAAAAGTTGCTTGCGAAAATAGCACGATGAAATCAGAGAAACACTATAGTTTCACTTACGCCTCAAATTTATTGGACATGTTTCTTGCAGAGGTATAAATGTATATAGAATATTAATAAAATACTGTAAACGATATATTTCAACAAGTAGGAATATAAATACAAAAACTCGATTGTTGATCTCTCTCCTTCTTTATCGCTTATTGCATTAAGAAGTTTAATGCCCTCACGTTGGCTATACTAATCTTTTACTAGAATTTCCTAGTTTTAATATATCGTTCTCTCAGCGAATCTAAAATAATAATAATATATATATATATATACATACACATATATATCATACATACATACATATATATATATATATATCACCATAGAAATTTGATAGCGCACAACAAACGTGGGATAATACAGAGATAATTGATAAAATATTATTATATTTTTTCTTAGAAAAAAGATAGTACATATTCTTGCTTCTGGGGAAAATGGTGTGCTGTTGTCATCTTTTCATTTTTCTTTCCTTCCTTCCTTCCTTCTTTTTTTTTTTTTTTTAATCATCATTTTGTTAATCATCATTATTCTAACAAATATATTTTGTTTTGATTATTATGAGAATTCTATGTATATATATGTATATATGAAAAATATCTTAAAAGGCGTATTTTTAAAATATTTCATTAAGCTACAAAGTATCGAGGAATCGATAGTGTTATTTTTTCGTTGGTGAAAATGCCGCCTTTAATCGATTCATTATATCCTTCCGTTGTGCTTTAACTTCTTCGTCGCACAAGCGCATAACAGTGATCGGACAATGATATTCCACGCTTTCGGTGCATTTCGTGTTCTTTTCCTCGTATATCTCGAATTTAAATTCCGATGTTGTCCTCACTGAAATTTGAACGAGATCATTGAAATTTAGAATCGGATTTTATGAAAGTCAATGACTTATTTTACAATTATAATTCAAACTGTGTTATCTCTCAGACTACATTTCTATTTTAATTTGACTTTTATGATCGTCCTTAAAAATAACTCTCTCTTAAAAAAAAAAAAAAAAAAAAAAGAGAGAGAGAGAGAAAACAAAATAACTTACGACATATGAAACCAAAGAAGCAAGTGTTGTGATTCGAACTTATTAAATAATCAAGGTTTTCTTTTCTTATCGAATAATGTCCAACAGCGTAGTTTTGTATGAATGGCAAATAACGTAAATGTTCGCTATATTCAACGGAATATTGCCAGTGATCGTAATTTCCACTTTCAGCAGTGATATTAAAATCATCTCTGAAATTTATAAAACTGTGATCTTTTCTTTCCTTTTCCCCCCCTTTTTTTTTCTTTTTTTTCTTTTTCTCTTATTGAGAATAGTATAACGTTAAGGTACGTACATAAGTGGATTCAATAATTTCATGTTACTAAAATCTGCTACAAATTCCCATACATAAATGGGATGGGTATTATTGACAATGCCCACGATCTGCGTTCGATTACTTTTCTTATGAATAAAAAGATAATAAAACGTAAAAATGATTATTATGGTATATACAATATTTTTGGTCTTCCATTTCATTGGATTGATACTCATTTCTGAAAAGAAATGATTGTTATATCGATAATATAAATTATTTGAATGATTTCTTTTAATAATATTCTGTTTTAAATACCTGTCTGTATAAAAGTGATCTTTTAAATAATCAAAAAAGTCTACACAACCCGTCACTGATAACACACAACAGAGGCAATTTTTATCTTCGACATTGACACGTCAACTGTATCCATGAAACTGACGAATAGTAGCTTGTAGTTTCTTCTAATATTGTAGCTCCCTTCTATTAAAACCTTTCTAAATTTTTTGTACGCGTTAAGCATTCAGAAATAGAAAGAATTTCAAGTTTACATTAATTAAACGAAAAAAATCGTGAAAGTAATTTACGCGCGCGCGCGCGCGCGCGAGTGTGTGTCTCTGTCTGTGTGTGTGTGTGTGTGTGTGTATGTACATTTATAAATAAATATAATAGTTTTAGTTCTTTCAAAGTACCGCCAGATGGTGTACGATAATCTTTTAAAAATAATTAAGAACGGTGGGAAAATCGTTTTTAAATTTTTTCGACAATTCCTTTCAATCGTGACAATAATTAATGCGAAACGTGTGTATAAGCGTATCTTTTATTGATCGGAACAAGTGATATTTTTGCTATAAAAATTTTAAGATCGAACCATCATTCCATTTAGTCACGAGAAATAAAAAGAAACATTCGACGAATGACTTCATCAAGTACGTATGTAAATTTGTTTTTAAACTTTTTCAATAATATATAGAAGATAAATTCACATACGTATTAGCTGTTTATTATTTCATAAAAAATGTTCAAGTTTTTGATAAATTCCAACATCGTTATAAATTTGCTTTTGTTTGTAACTATTGTTAGAGAAGTAGCAATGTTTCTATATAAAAATTGATGATTGTATATAAAATGATCCGTTTCTTTCTTTCTTTCTTTTCTTTTTTTTTTTTTTTCCTTTTTCATACATTTATTATGAATAATATGCAGCTTTAAAATATTATAATTACTTTAACTAGCACAATAACGGAGCCCTTTTGTCAAATACAATTATACATTTATAACAAATACAAGCTAAAAACTTATATTCACTTATGGCTATATATACAATTATCAGTGAAACCAGAGAATATGACGGTGGTTAATCATTGACAACTTTCAGGATAGATACGACGTATGTACATATAGTCTGAAATAACAATTTAATTAAAGCCTATGGCAAAAACCCAGGAGTCACTGATATTTTCTTGCTAGAACTGTTTTAGATTGAGAAAAATAGTTATTGTTTTTTTACACAATTTTAAATATAGATAATTGATCTTTATATATATATAAAATCTAACTATCCTGTTTTCTAAATTTCATATTTCTATTTGTTGTGAGGTTACTAAAATTACTATTGTACGATACATTTTAGTAATGAACCAACAAATGAATTCGAGCTTTCATTTATAGCTTTTATGTATCAGAATATAAAAAATCTATTACTTTCGTGCAACCAATTCTTTTTGTTTTGTGAATATTTTATAAAACATATATATATATATATCTCTAATATAAATTGACATTTTAGGCAGCATTGAATTATAAAGACTTATATGTGTATATATATATATTAAAAATTTTGTGCTATTATAGCATTATTAAAATTATAAATATTCTAAACAAAGATGAAAAAGAAGAGAAGAATGTGTAAAATAATATATATTCTTTTTATATTTGAAAATGTGCCTCGATACTTGATAGTCTGTGATTGGTAAAATTTGTCAAATGTATTATGAAAATAATGTAATACAGAGGGATTCTCTGTTGCAACGAATTATGTAAAAAATGACTAATGAATATTCTGTAATTTTGGCTCATCTTATTCGAGGGTCACTAGAAGATCATCTCCTTCTACTCTTATTCCTTGGCTAACATCTATCGTTTTTACTTTTCCTGCCTTTGGTGCCTGTACTACCATTTCCATTTTCATGGCAGATAAGACTATCAAAGGTGCACCTTTGTCTACCGTATCACCAACTTTTGCTCTGATATCAATGACGGTACCAGGCATAGGAGCTCCTATTTGATTTTTATTACTTTTGTCTGCTTTTGGATGTACGTGAAGTTCCTGAGAGATAATGAGAATGAATTAAAACATAGGATTATTATGAAAAAGATATATATATATATATATATATATATATATATATATATATAAATTTAATGAAAGCTTACCTTAACAGCCTCTTTATCCTTAATGAATACAGATCTCAATTGTCCATTCATTTCAAAGAATACTTCACGTTCACCATTTTTTGTAAGATCTTCGGCAACTGCCAAAGTTTTGATGGCTAACGTCTTACCCCTTTCTATAGTTACATCAAATTCTTCTCCTACTTTTGGTCCCGTAAGGAAAATTCTAGTTTCAAGTTTGTCTACCGGACCAAATTGTTCTTTAAAGTTCAAGTAATCGTTGGTCACGCTAGGATATAGGGCCGCAGACATAACATCCTTTTCCGTAACATGTGGATGGGATTCTTGCAATTCTTTTTTCAAATTGGCGAAATCTAAAGGTGCCAAGTTCGCTCCTGGCCTACCCTTTACTCTTGGCATATCTTTCAGAACCTTAGATCTAAGAGGTTCAGGGAATCCACCGTGAGGTTCACCAATTGCACCTTGAAGAAATTCGACTACCGATTTCGGGAAAGACAATTCTTCGGCCTTGTTAAGTACATCTTCAGAGGATAGTTTATTTTGTACCATGAATTGTGCCAAATCGCCGACTACCTTCGAGCTAGGTGTAACTTTGATTATATCTCCTAGTAAAAGATTAGCTTCTCTATATGCTTTCTTAACATCCTCAAAGAATTGACCCAATCCAAGGGAATACGTTTGGAATTGAAGATTCGTATATTGGCCGCCTGGAATTTCGTTCAAGTATACATCAGCGTTTCCAGATTTCATCGTCGTTGTACATTCGAAAGGTGCATACAACGTTCTCGTTTGTTCCCAATAAGCTGAATATTCCGAGACATCGCTCAGATCCAGATTGGTATCGTTCGGTGTACCTAAAGTTTTGTATCAAAATTAACAGACTTCAAAAAGAGAAATAAGCATAAAGGTAAAATTACTATTACGAATATTTTACCTTGCAATGACGCGACAACGGCTCCCATAGAAGGTTGACTGGTCATTCCAGACATGCTGTCAACAGCAACGTCTACAACATCGGCTCCACTTTCGACACAGGCTAACATCGATGCAACTCCGACGCCTGCGGTATCATGAGTATGGATATGGATCGGCACGTCAGGATTTTTTTGCCTAATAGCATCGATCAGCATTGTCGCAGCTTTTGGTTTCAAAAGGCCTGCCATATCTTTGATCGCTAGGACGTGAGTGCCAGCTTTGACTAGTTCACTCGCCAAATCGGTGTAATATTTTAGATCGTACTTTTTACGTTCTGGATTGCTGACATCTCCTGTATATGAGATAGCAGCTTCTACGATTCCACCGGCTTTACCAGCTGCTTCCATTCCTGAAAAAGATTTTAATTCGTTAATCGCTATAGTTCATGACAAATAAAATACAAAAAAATATTCAAAGATATCTTTCATAAAAAGAATATAGCCTTACCGATGATCAAGTTAGGCATGTAATTCAACGAATCGAACACCCTGAAAACGTCTATGCCCATTTGTACGGCTAATTCGCAAAATTTGAAGACAACGTTGTCCGGATAATTCGTATAACCGACTGCATTAGCACCTCTTAATAACATTTGGAAAGGAATATTGGGAATGGCTTTACGCATATCTTCCAAACGTTCCCACGGGCATTCGTGTAGAAATCTTAATGCTACGTCGAAGGTTGCACCTCCCCAATTCTCCAAAGAGTAGAGTTTGTTGAATTTATGTGCCACAAATGGTGAGATCGTTAGAAGGTCGTGAGATCGGACGCGAGTAGCTAAGAGAGATTGATGAGCATCACGGAATGTCGTGTCCATCAGTAACACACCTTTGTGTTGGCGAACAGCTTTGGCAAATGCTTCTGGTCCCTGTTCTTTGTAGATATGACGAAAACCTTTCGGTGGGTCCATAACTCCTGTAAGATGTGATACATTTTAATCAGCAATGATCTCTTCTTTTTCTTGTTTTCTTTTTTTTCCTCAGAAAATTGAAATGAAGGTATTAACGTAAGTTTGGTGATCCCATGCGTATACACACACACACATATACACGTATTATCAGTCCAAATTAAAGCTTTGTATGTAGTTATACGATAGTGTATGATTATGCTGTATATATATATATATATATGTGTTCATGCAACAAATGGACAATAATAATGTTTGTAAGCTAGAAGTGAGATGCACTGTTTACGTGTAAATTACATTTTCACAAGTGTAACCCCTATGCATGCACAAACAATATAAAAAAAAATTGTATTATAAATATTAAAATCTTCTTAGTGTGCCAATTGTTTATATGTACGAGGAACGTATACATATTTCTTCATATTATATTATAATTTTTTACCTACTTCTATTTTTAAGAAGATACTCTTTTGTACTCCGGTCACACACACAGACACACATTGTTGTGTAGTTAATGTATCTTGTATCTTTGTAAAGTATATTGCATCAATAGTGTATTAACTAAACTAACAGATTATTATCTATATAATAATTTTTGCAAGCTATACATGTTCTTCAGTCTCTATAATAATAAATGGATACTTGATAACAAGTATATGAAAATAAAAAAAGAATCAGTATTGTTTGCCTACCTGGTGAATCTGGATCATTGTTCTCCTCTGCAGCTGCAAGCTTAGCAAAGTCTAAAAACATTGCCAAACAATAAAATAAAAGCATGCGATAAACAATAAAATGTAATAAATTACGAGGAACCATTAATTTCTAATTAACGGCTATCCAAGGTGTGCTCAATTTAATTAAGAAAACTATTAACGATTTCGTTATTTTAACGAGAAATAAATTTGGACGCACAACTTGGATGTATCCTTTCGTTGATTCATTATTAAGCATGCTCGTGAACTTAAATGACTTTTTAATTACAAATGTTTTCCTTTGATAATAAATCCAAAAGAATATAGAAAGATGAATGAAGTTATAAATGAGAAATACCATGATATGAGTATGATATAAGATAGAGAAATGAAAAAAGAAATATTAAAAAAAAAAAGAAAAAAAAGAACGAAAAGTATTACGAATATTGATCTTTCACGTAAAGTGCATTAGTGTCGCATATGATGACGTGGTGCAAATTGTGCAAACGAATATAAGTACATAAAAATGTGATAAAAATTTGTCCAATTAAAGATTTGTCCAATATTTGCCCATAGTCATCCATCATAGAAAGCAAAATGTTTCAGTTTGTATGGGCTAAAAATAGGGTGTCTGTCGTAATAGAATGTTATTTGCGATATTAACATTTGGATTAGCAAAGACTGAAAATATTATTCACACGATGTTGAAATCACCTTACAAGAAATCTTGATCACCTTCTGGCGATCATTACCGATCAATAGAGAGAGAGAGAGAGAGAGAGAGACACTGGCAGACACCCTAAAGGCGAAGTAAGAAAAGTATGCTCCCATTTATTATGGACCCACGTATCAAAGCGTATCCTTTGTAGATCTCTAGCGTTTTAACTTGTTTGCCACTTGAGAGACTAGATCGTTATTAACGTTTTTATTTCTAAATCTTTCGAATTAGAATAAGAGTTCCAATAGTAATTACAAACGCACAAGCAGTTTGCTACGTTTTCAAATATCATACCTAAAGCAATCTGTGGAACGTGAGGTTTGATTTCTGCTGGTTTTAGAGTAGTAGCCAATGGTGTGCTAGGTCCATTGACGAGAACGGTCCCTAAATAATTCAATAATTTTTGAGCTCGATTCTGACTCGGTTGAAATTGAAACAATTGTGGATTCTCATCGATGAAATAGGTGTCGACGTTCCCGTTGAGGAATTTTTGATTTTCCAAAACGTTAAGTAAGAACGGTATGTTGGTTTTCACACCGCGAACTCGGAATTCACGTAATGCACGATTCATCTTAGCGCAGGACGATTGAAGATCTGCGGAGTGACTTATCACCTGTTGAAATAAGAAATTGTTACTGGCTTTTATAGAAACGAGTTTCTATAGAAAATTGCTCTTTTTATTTCTTTCTTTTTTTAAAATCTTTTAAATCGTTATAGATACCTTAACGAGAAGGGAATCGTAATAAGGTGAAATAATAGCACCAGCAAAAGCAGATGCACCGTCCAGTCGGATTCCCATACCCTCTCCCGATCGAAAGACTTCGATCCTTCCAGTATCTGGTTGGAAATTCTTTGCTGGATCTTCGGTTGTAACTCTACACTGGATGGCAAAACCTTGGGGAACAATTTTATCTTGCGTCATACCAAGCTCAGGTAAAGTGATCCCTTCGGCGATACGTACTTGAGATTGGACAAGATCGATCCTAAAACGTATTGAATAACGACGAATCACTTGTCATCTATCTCTTTTATATAATATCATTGAAAGTTGAAAAAGTACCCGGTGATCTCTTCCGTGACCGTATGCTCAACCTGTAGTCTAGCATTTACTTCGATGAAGTAAAAGTTTCCTGATTCGTCGGCTAGAAACTCGACAGTACCGGCATTCGAATAACCAACGTGTTTTGCTAGCTTTACGGCGTATTCGGTCATCTTATTCCTTACTTTGACATCCAATCGTGGCGCAGGTGCAATTTCCACAACCTATCGATTTGAATTTGATTATTCAAATTAGTTTAGAAACAGTACGATCACGATTATCTCACCTTTTGATGCCGACGTTGAACGGAACAATCGCGTTCGTAAAGATGAACGACATTACCAGCTTGATCACCGAGTAATTGTACCTCGATATGTCTTGGTCTTTCGATGAACTTCTCGATGAACATAGCACCGTCTCCAAAAGCTGCTTTTGCCTCGGACGAGGCACGTTCGAACATTTCACGAACCTCTTCCATCTGTTTGACGACACGCATACCTGTCGATGTAATACACGATTCGATCGTTCCTCAAACCATAGTAAATATTCGATAATGAGAGTAATAACGAAAAACAGTTATCAATTACTGGGGTCTACCTCGCCCTCCACCTCCATAAGCAGCTTTGAATATTACGGGAAGACCGTGTTTCATACAAAATTCCATGGCTTCGTCGGTAGTCCTTACTGGACCGTCCGTTCCTGGAACGATTGGTACTCCAGCTGCTATAGCAGCTTGTCTGGCCGCCACCTAATAATATAATTTTACGTTAACAACAACTCGTCTACAACATTTTTACAAATGTTCATGAAAATTTATTTTTCACGTTAAATTTCGATAAAATCATTTACGTAATTTTTTCGCTTTTAATATTCACTTGATAATTAAGATATAGTTCTTTTTTTCTTTTTTGAAATTTGTTAAGAAGGAAAAGAAATCGTGATCATTAAAGGATTAATTGTAGTTCTTTAACTATTCACGAATTTTCTCGAGGCCTCACCTTGTCCCCCATTTGTTGAACGACCTTCGGACTAGGTCCGATGAATCTTAATCCAGCATCGATCACAGCTTGAGCAAAATCTGATCTCTCTGAGAGGAAACCGTAGCCTGGATGAATGGCATCGACGTCATTCTCTTTAGCTACTTTTATAATCTCCGGTATATTGAGATAAGCTTGGACCGGCGGTAAGCCTCTTCCAACTAAGTAACCTTCATCGGCCTTCTGCCGGTGCATTTGCATCTTGTCTTGTTCCGAATAAATAGCTACCGAACGAATGCCGAGTTCGGTGCAGGCACGAAAAACGCGAATGGCAATCTCTCCTAAATAAATCGTAGAACAGAGAATATTTATTTATTTATTTATTTATTTATTTATTTATTTCTTTTTTTCTTCGGAAAACGACAAGATTTATTGCAACATTGAAGTTGTATTAAAATTTATCTATCTCACGGATCTATCGATCGAAGAAAGTATTGGAGTAATTAAAAAGAAAAGAAAGAAAAACAAATTGCGATTTAGAATCATCGATCAGAAATAAATGTTACTTTCGAAAATTAGCTTTTGGATTCCATTACGCGTATTGCGATCTTATCTATCATCTGAGGAAACATCCTTTTTTTTTCTTTTTTTTAATTAATAATTAATCAAAGTTCAGGCCGATCGAAGCAATACTTTCACGATAATTAAGTTGGATTATTTAAAGAGATAATATGAATGGTCGTTTGTTGAATTAACGTCAGATTGAATCAATATTCGTCACTCTTATCGTGAATGGACTCGTGATCGTATGGTGCATGATTTTAGGCTTACGCGTTATCGTGCGTTAGTCAAATAAGTTAGATATTTGCGAGGGATTACCATTTTTTTTTGGATCGGTTTGTTGGATTGGTTGCCAAGTGTATTGAGCTAAATAACTCTACTGTAATGAAGCCAAAGATTTTCGATCGGTCAAAGCCAATGAACAATATCAAATTATTTTTTTAGGTCAATTCAACCCGATTAAACTTGTCTTTTTTTTTCTTTTTTTTTTTTTTCTTTTCTTTTCTTTATTCTATCATTAATTAATTTAATCTTTATCCGTTTACTTTTATTTTTGCTTATTATTTTATTTTTATTTCTAAAGAAATTAAATCACTTACCTCGATTTGCCACCAAAACGCTTCTTATAGGTTTGTACTGAACATCGCTGGCGAATAAATTCTTGCTGACTCTCCATGTTTGTAGTATCGTTTTGTGCCTTAACAAGGCTTGCTGGGCTCTTATTGATTGCATCTTCGATAACTTGAACTTTCTTATAGATTATAGATATATTTTTGAACGTTTCTAGTTATTCGTTGTAAACGTTATAACTTCGATATCTATCGATGATTGTTATTCTCCAATTTCTTGTTTTATTCACCTATTTATTGGGGGGAAAAAAAAAAAAAAAAAAAAAAAAAAAGAAAGAAACCGGTGTTACAAACTCCAATATTTTTCGTTCAATATTTCTTCTCTCTTTTTAAGACATTTTCTTTTTCTCCTTTTTCTGTTTTTTTTCTTTTTTCTTTTTTTTTTTTTTTTTTTTATTTAACAGAAGACGTTTTATTCTCTTGTCGAACACTTTTTTCTTTTTATAAAGTTGTATCGTATTTAAATGTTTATTAATAACAAGGGGACTACTTCGATGATGGATGACGGATATCTAAATAAAACAAAAACAAAAACAGAAAAAAAATAAAACAGAAAAACAGAAAATTAATTGCGAAAAAAAATTAATCGACTAAGGAAAGAACTATGCTCTGGTTAAACTTTTATCAGTACTTTATCAAAACAATAACGCATGGTCGTTCATAATAATTAAAGTTGTCCATTCGGACCATATGTTCAGAGTTTAGTCTATCCTACTCGAAGTTATTAAATGTCATAAGTGCCGAACATAATTTACAGCCGTCAAGGGATAATCCAGGAAAAAGATTTATATTTATATCTGATAAAAAAA